>NC_088405.1:64337666-64637666 GCF_034236695.1 Oncorhynchus nerka | reverse complement strand
CGCTGACGAAGGCAGTCCGGTGATAAAATCTAAGGCGATGTGAGACCACGGTCGAGAGGGAATGGGAAGCGGTCTGAGACGGCCGGCAGGAGGAGAGTTACCGGACTTAGTCTGCGCGCAGACCGAACAAGCAGCCACGAAACGACGCGTGTCACGCTCCCGAGTGGGCCACCAAAAACGCTGGCGAATGGAAGCGAGCGTACCCCGAACGCCGGGGTGGCCGGCTAACTTGGCAGAGTGAGCCCACTGAAGAACGGCCAGACGAGTAGGAACGGGAACGAAAAGAAGGTTCCTAGGACAAGCGCGCAGCGACGGAGTGTGAGTGAGTGCTTGCTTTACCTGCCTCTCAATTCTCCAGACAGTCAACCCGACAACACGCCCCTCAGGGAGAATCCCCTCGGGGTCGGTGGAGGCTACTGAAGAACTGAAGAGACGAGATAAAGCATCAGGCTTGGTGTTCTTAGAGCCCGGACGATAAGAAATTACGAACTCGAAACGAGCAAAAAACAGCGCCCAACGAGCCTGATGTGCATTAAGTCGTTTGGCAGAACGGATGTACTCAAGGTTCCTATGGTCAGTCCAAACGACAAAAGGAACGGTCGCCCCCTCCAACCACTGTCACCATTTGCCTAGGGCTAAGCGGATGGCGAGCAGTTCGCAGTTTCCCACATCATAGTTACGTTCCGACGGCGACAGGCGATGAGAAAAATACGCGCAAGGGTGGACCTTGTCGTCAGAGAGGGAGCGCTGAGAAAGAATGGCTCCCACGCCCACCTCTGACGAGTCAACCTCGACAACGAACTGTCTAGAGACGTCAGGTGTAACAAGGATAGGTGCGGATGTAAAACGATTCTTGAGAAGATCGAAAGCTCCCTGGGCGGAAACGGACCACTTAAAGCACGTCTTGACAGAAGTAAGGGCTGTGAGGGGAGCTGCCACCTGACCGAAATTACGGATGAAACGACGATAGAAATTTGCGAAGCCGAGAAAGCGCTGCAGCTCGACGCGTGACTTAGGAACGGGCCAATCAATGACAGCTTGGACCTTAGCGGGATCCATCTTAATGCCTTCAGCGGAAATAACAGAACCGAGAAATGTGACGGAGGAGGCATGAAAAGTGCACTTCTCAGCCTTCACATAAAGACAATTCTCTAAAAGGCGCTGGAGGACACGTCGAACGTGCTGAACATGAATCTGGAGTGACGGTGAAAAAAATCAGGATATCGTCAAGGTAAACGAAAACAAAGATGTTCAGCATGTCTCTCAGGACGTCATTCACTAATGCCTGAAAGACAGCTGGAGCGTTAGCGAGGCCGAAAGGAAGAACCCGGTATTCAAAGTGCCCTAACGGAGTGTTAAACGCCGTTTTCCACTCGTCCCCCTCCCTGATGCGCACGAGATGGTAAGCGTTACGAAGGTCCAACTTAGTGAAAAACCTGGCTCCCTGCAGGATCTCGACAGCTGAAGACATAAGAGGAAGCGGATAACGATTCTTAACTGTTATGTCATTCAGCCCTCGATAATCTATGCAGGGGCGCAGGGACCCGTCCTTCTTAACAAAAAAAACCCTGCTCCGGCGGGAGAGGAGGAGGGGACTATGGTACCGGCGTCGAGAGCTACAGACAAATAATCTTCGAGAGCCTTACGTTCGGGAGCCGACAGAGAGTATAGTCTACCCCGGGGGGGAGTGGTTCCCGAAAGGAGATCAATACTACAATCATATGACCGGTGCGGAGGAAGAGAGGTGGCCCTGGACCGACTGAACACCGTGCGCAGATCGTGATATTCCTCCGGCACCCCCGTCAAATCACCAGTCAAATCACCAGGCTCCTCCTGTGAAGAAGAGACAGAGGAAACAGAAGGGATAGCAGACATTAAACATTTCACATGACAAGAGACGTTCCAGGAGAGGATAGAATTACTAGACCAATTAATAGAAGGATTATGACAAACTAGCCAGGGATGGCCCAAAACAACAGGTGTAAAAGGTGAACGAAAAATTAAAAAAGAAATGGTTTCGCTATGATTACCAGAGACAGTGAGGGTTAAAGGTAGCGTTTCACGCTGAATCCTGGGGAGAGAACTACCATCCAAAGCGAACAAGGCCGTGGCTCCTTAACTGTCTGAGAGGAATGTCATGTTCAGCCCAGGTCTCGATAAAACAGCCCTCCGCCCCAGAGTCTATCAAGGCACTGCAGGAAGCTGACGAACCGGTCCAGCGTAGATGGACCGACAAGGTAGTGCAGGATCTTGAAGGAGAGACCAGAGTAGTAGAGCTCACCAGTAGCCCTCCGCTTACTGATGAGCTCTGGCTTTTACTGGACATGAAGTGACAAAATGACCAGCGGAACCGCAATAGAGACAGAGGCGGTTGGTGATTCTCCGTTCCCTCTCCTTAGTCGAGATGCGGATACCCCCCAGCTGCATAGGCTCAGCACCCGAGCCGGCGGAGGAAGATGGTAGTGATGCGGAGAGGGGGGCAACGGAGAACGCGAGCTCCTTTCCACGAGCTCGGTGACGAAGATCAACCCGTCGCTCTATGTGAATAGCGAGTTCAATCAAGGAATCCACGCTGGAGGGAACCTCCCGGGAGAGAATCTCATCCTTTACCTCTGCGCGGAGACCCTCCAGAAAACGAGCGATCAAAGCCGGCTCGTTCCAGTCACTGGAGGCAGCAAGAGTGCGAAACTCAATAGAGTAATCTGTTATGGATCGATTACCTTGACATAGGGAAGACAGGACCCTGGAAGCTTCCTCCCCAAAAACAGAATGATCAAAACCCGTATCATCTCCTCCTTAAAGTCCTGATACTGGTTAGTACACTCAGCCCTCGCCTCCCAGATTGCCGTGCCCCACTCACGAGCCCGTCCAGTAAGGAGAGATATGACGTAGGCGATACGAGCTGTGCTCCTGGAGTAAGTGTTGGGCTGGAGAGAAAACACAATATCACACTGGGTGAGGAACGAGCGGCATTCAGTAGGCTCTCCAGAGTAACACGGGGGGTTATTGATTCTGGGCTCCGGAGATTCGGAAGCCCTGGAAGTGGCCGGTTGATCGAGGCGGAGATGGTGAATCTGTCTGGTGAGGTCAGAGACTTGGGTGGTCAGGGTCTCAACGGCATGTCGAGCAGCAGACAATTCCTGCTCGTGTCTGCCTAGCATCGCTCCCTGGATCTCGACGGCTGAGTGAATAGGATCCGAAGTCGCTGGGTCCATTCTTGGTCAGATTCTTCTGTTATGCACTTGAGTGAGGACCCAAAAGCGGTTTAACAAAAACAGAGTCCTTTAATGTAAAAAACACAGGGAAGACATAGATCCTCTTCAGATGTAGAATAATGGCAAAATAGACAACCCGCAGAGAGGGCGACAAATGAAACATAAAGTCCTTCTGATATTTACAGAAGAGTCCCCTTCTTAGTAGCAGAGGAGAATAGCTGGGTTAGAGTCCCCTTCTTAGCAGCAGAGGAGAATAGCTGGGTTAGCGGCGACAGACTGCTGGTCTCTCTGGGTAGGCGCGGGTCGTAGAGGACAGAGGTACCTGATCACACGTAGCATCAGAAGAACAGGTAGATTCCGACAGGACAAGGGTGAAGCAAACGAGACGATAGTTTGGTTCTGGCATGAGAAACTCAAACGAGAATCTGACAAAGACAGAAGCAGGAACAGAGAGAGAAATAGAGACCTAATCAGAGGGAAAAAGGGAACAGGTGGGAAAAGGGTGAACGAGGTAGTTAGAGAAGATGAGGAACAGCTGGGGGGAGGAGAGGAAGAGAAGGTAACCTAATACGACCAGCAGAGGGAGACGGAGTGAAGAGAAAGAACAGGAACAAGACATAATATGACAATACATGACAATAGGAGTCAAATGGGACTGAGACATAACTTATAACTTAAATACTGGAGGCTGATTTATAAGCCTCTGAGGCTACTATTGAATCTGATCATCCTGCCAGAAATAGAGCGCACGCAATCTTGATGATATACATAATGCACTGTCTGCTAATCTGCCTGCAAGGAGCTTTACCTATGAAACAGCCTACAAGACAGGATCCTGATTTATCAGCCTCTGAGGATGCGATTGAATGTGATCAAGCTCTGAGGCTAAAATTGAATCTGATCAGTCTGTCAGGAATGGAGCTCACCCACTCTGTAAATGTAAATATTATCCATAAAACATGAAGTGTCCCTTACAATTATACAAATATCAGTTATGCAAGCTAACAACCAGCATAGATAAAAAGCTATGGGATTTCTTTTGACATGGGGTCATCAAAGGTCACAGTAATATAACAACTTTTCTTAAATGATTATTAAAAAGATAAAGAATGTGGGGATAGGACTAGTTAAAGTTTGTTATTCAACTGTCACGCCCTGACCGTAGAGATCTTTTTATTCTCTATGTTTGGTTGGTCAGGGTGTGACTCGGGTGGGAAACTCTATGTTCTTTGTTTCTATGTTTTGGCCGGGTATGGTTCTCAATCAGGGACAGCTGTCTATCGTTGTCTCTGATTGGGAATCATACTTAGGCAGACTGTTTTGCCACCTTAGTTTTGTGGGATGTTGTTTTTATACAGCTCTGTGTAGCCTACCGAACGTTACGTTCGGTTTCCTTTTGTTGGTATTTAGGTGTTAATTTTTAATAAAGATCAAATGTACGCCTACCACTCTGCACCTTGGTCCGATCATTTCCACGAGCGTAACATCAAAGCTTTAAAAAAATATCTCTTTCATGATATACAAATAAAAACAAAGGAAAACCTATCAAGCTCACTTAGATCTGGCTGTGAAGATGGCTGTCTGTGTACTGTGTCTGTGTACTATGTCTGTCTGTGTCTGTCTGTATACTGTGTTTGTACAGTTTGAAGTCGGAAGTTTGCATACACTTAGGTTGGAGTCATTAAAACTTGTTTTTCAACCACTCCACAAATGTCTTGTTAACAATCTATAGTTTTGACAAGTCGGTTAGGACATCTACTTTGCATGACACAAGTAATTTTTCCAACAATTGTTTACAGACAAATTATTTCACATATAATTCACTGTATCACAATTCCAGTGGGTCAGAAGTTTACAAGTTGACTGTGCTTTTAAACAGTGTGGAAAATTTCAGAAAATGATGTCATGGCTTTAGAAGCTTCTGATAGGCTAATTGACATAATTTGAGTCAATTGGAGGTGTACCAGTGGATGTATTTCAAGGCCTACCTTCAAACTCAGTGCCTCTTCGCTTGACATCATGGGAAAATCAAAAGAAATCAGTAAATATCTCAGAATAAAATGGTAGACCTCCACAAGTTTGGTTCATCCTTGGGAGCAATTTCCAAACGCCTGAAGGTACCACGTTCATCTGTATAAAAAAAGTACACAAGTATAAACACCATGCGACCACGGAGCCGTCATACCGCTCAGGAAGGAGACACATTCTGTCTCCTAGAGATGAACGTACTTTGGTGTGAAAAGTGCAAATCAATTCAAGGTGAACAGCAAAGGATTGTGTGAAGATGCTGGAGGAAACAGATACAAAAGTATCTATATCCACAGTAAAACGAGTCCTATATCGACATAACCTGAACGGCCGCTCAGCAAGGAAGAAGCCACTGCTCCAAAACCGCCAGACTACGGTTTGCAACTGCACATGGGGACAAAGATCGTACTTTTTTGAGAAATGTCCTCTGGTCTGATGAAACAAAAATAGAACTGTTTGGCCTTAATGACCATTGTTATGTTTGGAGGAAAAGGGGGATGCTCGTAAGCCGAAGAACACCATCCCAACCGTGACGCACGGGTGTGGCAGCATCATGTTGTGGGGGTGCTTTGCTGCAGGAGGGACTAGTGCACTTCACAAACTAGATGGCATCAGGAGGCAGGAAAATGATGTGGATATATTGAAGTAACATCTCAAGACATCAGTCACGAAGTTAAAGCTTGGTCGCAAATGGGTCTTACAAATGGACAATGACCCCAAGCATACTTCCAAAGTTGTGGCAAAATGGCTTAAGGACAACAAAGGTATTGGAGTGGCCATCACAAAGCCCTGACCTCAATCATATAGACAATTTGTGGGCAGAACTGAAAAAGAGTGTGCGAGCAAGGAGGCCTACAAACCTGACTCAGTTACACCAGCTCTGTCAGGAGGAATGGGCCAAAATTCACCCAACTTATTGTGGGAAGCTTGTGGAAGGCTACCTGTAACGATTTACCCAAGTTAAACATTTTAAAGGCAATGCTCCCAAATAGTAATTGGGTGCATGTAAACTTCTGACCCACTGGGAATGCGATGAAAGAAATTAAAGCTGAAATAAATCATCCTCTCTACTATTATTCTGACATTTCACATTCTTGAGATAAAGTGGTGATCCTAACTGACCTAAGACAGGGAAAACCTGAGTTTAAATGTATTTGGCTAAGGTGTATGTAAACTTCCGACTTCAACTGTATGTCATGACTAAACACATCTTGCTTTCACAATTTCATATTTGCTAAACAGCACCCGCTTTAGGATTCTGCAGCCTCACTCTACCCGTGATAAAGTTGCTTTTGATAAGGTGCGAAAATGAATGAAGCGATTTGGTATCATTTTTATGAATGAGTTGTAACTATCATCTCTATCTGTGCATGAGAGTACATCCAACTGAGTTCCCTACCAGAAAACACGTGATATCGTAAAGTGGTGTGTATTCGGGGACCCAAATTCAGGAGACTGAAGCGCCGATGACTTGACTGCTTTTTGCGAGTGTCTACTCACTTTACCGCAATGATATTTACAGCGTTTATTGCGGGGCTTTAACTGTGGGAAATCACCTCACTATTAAGCCTATTGTGGGATTTGGACAGTCCTATTGCAATGTACAGCCTTAGCTATGAATCTTGGGTCAATGAAATGGGGTATCAGGCTGTACATTGCAATATGAATGTTTAATACACATAGGTTGACATATGAGCTTAATGTTGCTAATTTCATTGTTTTCAGAGTCGCGCAGTAAGAGCTATGATGCTAAAATTTGTGAAAACTCTTCACAGTTGTGCTCTGTGAGTGTCACTGAGAACTCCATTTCATGGACCGAAGATCCATAAATTAGACTGAACATTGTGCACAATAGACTGAATTGTTAGGTGAAAGTTAAAGTCCCACAATAAGAGCACACTAATATTTGTGAAAACACTTTACAATTGTAATCTGGCACTGAGTAGGTTGACACCCTATTTCGTGGACCCAAGATCCATAGGTAAGGCTGTACATTGCAATATAAGTATGTACCTATAAGGGCACAAGGCGAGACCCAGATGCAGACACGGGAGGCAGATGGTTTGAGTCTTTGATATTTATTACATCCAAAAGGGGTAGCCATAATACGCGTGCAGATTAAATGTAGATGCCTTTAAATCCATAATAAGCTAATAATCCTGTGCTAAAAATCGTGGTGACGTCCTGTTAGTTCTGATGTGAAGGCTATTTAAAGTGCCACCACCAGGTGTCAGTTATGTATGATTGAGTTATAACATGGCTGTATATAGACGTGTCAGGCCAAAAATATGACCATTCTCAGAACACTAGTCAGGTGTAATAAGACTGGAATGGAGGTTCCACCATCTGTGTATGGGAGGAGCGTTTATAAATGGCCACCTGATTATAGACTGTCTGTGATATGATTCCTGAACCCATCATCGGCCACAAAAACATGTCAATCTCCTCCCCCTGATATTCAGAAACTCATGACTGGTCTCAGAACACAAATGATAATTTCTGGATTTATTAACATTTTACTTGAGTAGCATGCAGACAACTGAGGAAAAATGGACAATAATGAAGCCTAGCAATTTACTGTCTTTGTACAATATAATTTGTGTAATATTTCCATGAGTAATTACAATCAATATGATTTCCTTTTGCAAGTGATAATGAATGAGGCATTAATTAATGTTCCAAAGACCATGTGCCATAGCCTCTACATTCCCAACTCTCTGAGAGACTGACTGTTACCCACCACAGTGCATTGTAGATGGGACTCCAAAAAATAATCATACTCAAAATAGCACTTCAAGCAGCGGAAGCAGAACACTTTATTGCAGTGTGGACAGACGATATTGGGGCATCCCTTTCTGGTGTGAGTGAGGAGGGCCTTACAGCCAGGACAGGCCCTGAAGAAGGGGCATCCCTTGACTGAACTGCAGGGATCAGCTATGACCTCTGGGGAGAGGAGGGCAGCCCTGAGGGCACAGCCTGGCAGAGGGCAGGAGGAATGGCTCCCTTGGCCCTCCAGGGTTCCTCCTGACTGAGGCCACTCCCTCCCACAGGCCCAGCAGAACTGGTAGACACGGTGCAGGGCCTCGGAGCAGCGTTGACACACAGCACGCTGAACTTTGACCTTTCTAGCCCCAGCCTGGTGGCAGCAAGAGCACTTCAGTGGGAATGGAGGAATGGACTGGTGAGGATCGGGGAGGGGAGAGGTATACAATGTCATAAACCCTTATCTGTGAGATTACCTGTTATATACAGTGCATCTGGAAAGTATTCAGACCCCTTGAATTTTGTTACGTTACAGCCTTGTTCTAAAATGGATTAAATAAAATAATGCCCTCAGCAATCTACACACAATACCCCATAATGACAAAACAGAAACAGTTTTTTTTACATTTTGCAAATGTATACATTTGTCAACACAGTTGACAGTGCATGTCAGAGCAAACACCAAGCCATGAGGTCGAAGGAATTGTTCGTAGGGATCCGAGACAGGATCGTGTCGAGGCACAGATCTGGGGAAGGGTACCAAAACATTTCTGCAGCATTGAAGGTCCCCAAGAACAGGGCGGCAGGTAACCTAGTGGTTAGAGTGTTGGGCTAGAAACCGAAAGGTTGCTAGATCGAATCCCTGACCTGACGACCTGACCTGACCTGACTGCCTTGTTCAGGTCAGGGATTCAAGGTAAGAGTTTTCCGGAGGTGACCAAGAACCCGATGGTCACTCTGACAGAGCTCTAGAGTTCCTCTTCGGAGATGGGAGAACCTTCCAGAAGCAGGAAACTTCCATCTCTGTGTAACAGTATAGACTTTACGCCCGTCCCCTCGCCCGACCTGGGCGCGAACCAGGGACGCTCTGCACACGTCAACAGTCACCCTCGAAACATCGTTACCCATCGCTCCACAAAAGCCGCGGCCCTTGCAGAGCAAGGGGAACCACTACTTCAAGGTCTCAGAGCAAGTGACGTCACCGATTGAAACGCCAATAGCGTGCACCAACGCTAGTAGCTAGCCATTTCACATCGGCTACATCTGCAGCATTTCACCAATCTGGCCTTTATGGTAGAGTGGCCAGACAGAGGCCACTCCTCAGTAAAATGCACATGACAGGCTGCTTGGAGGCACCTAGGTGCCTTTGCCAAAAGGTACCTAAAGACTCTCAGACTATGAGAAACAAGATTCTCTGGTCTGATGAAACTATGATTGAACTCCTTGGCCTGAATGCCAAGCATCACGTCTGGAGGAAACCTGGCACCATCCCTATGGTAAAGCATGGTGTTGGCAGCATCTTGCTGTGGGGATGTTTTTCACCAGCAGGGACTGGGAGACTAGTCAGGTTTGAGGTAAAGATGAACGGAGCAAAATACAGAGAGCTCCTTGATGAAAACCTGCTCCAGAGCGCTCAGGACCTCAGACTGAGCGAAGATTCACCTTCCAACAGGATGACCCTAAGCACACAGCCAAGACAACGCAGGAGTGGCTTCGGAACATGTCTTTGAATGTCCTTGAGTGGCCCAACCAGAGACCGGACTTGAACATGATTGAACATCTCTGGAGAGACCTGACAATCGCTGTGCAGTGACGCTCTCCATCCAACCTGACAGAGCTTGAGAAGATCTGCAGAGAAGAATGAGAGAAACTCCCCAAATAGAGGTGTATCACGCTGTAATCGCTGCCAAAGGTGCTTCAACAAAGTACTGAGTAAAGGGTCTGAATACTTATGTACATGTGATATTTCCGTTTTTGATTTTTAATAAATTATCAAACATTTCCAAAAACCTGTGTTTTGCTTTGTCATTATGGGGTATTGTGTGTAGATTGATGAGTAAAAAAAAAACAGATTTCCTCAATTTTAGAATAAGGCTTGCACTGGACAGCCCAACTTGCTTGGTACCAAAAATAGTGACAGTACACGACGGTGACTTTATACTCTGTCTCTGTGGAAGTGTGCAGCTTACCTGTGCAAGCAGCAGTGAGACACTCATTATCAACTGTCCTCTGAGTGGCTTGGGAAATAGAACATTACAGTAAAGAAGGTCAGTGAAAATCAGGAAGGTCTATTGTAAGTAAAGGGCGCTTCTACTCTTTAAAACGTCCAGGAACGTGCCTTTTCATTGGTTGCTATATCATCCACATGTAAAGTGATTCCTTGTGAAGATTCACACTGGTTTCCTAAAAAACACAAGTATTACAAATCAAGGAACCTCGTTCAAAGATCGATTATGAACTACTTGATTTATATATATATATATATATATATATATATATATATTAGTGTGTATTTTGTGTGCAGTGCATCACATACAGATGTAGGATCTTAATTTGACCCGTTTCGTCGCAGGAGTAAAATAATCCTGCAGCAGGAAGATTTGATTACTGTCAAAAAAAACAGTGAAATCAGTTTTCATAGACTACAGTAGGTTATAATTTAGGTGTAGCCTATGGCTGTATTTTGAATACACTTGTATGTTGTAGTGGAGATCAATATATATATTGTGTGTTATCAGTGGTGGGAAAAGTACTTCATTGTTAATACTTGAGTAAAAGTAAAGATGCCTGATTTAAAATAACTCAAGTGAAAGTGAAAGTCACCCAGTAAAATACTACTTGAGTAAAAGTAAAAAATATCTGGTTTTAAATGTACTCTGGTTTTAAATGTAGTTAAGTACAGTGGTGGAAAAAGGAAAAAATAACAGTAAATGCTATACATCAAATTCATTATATTAAGCAAACCAAATGTTTTTAAAAATTGTATTTATGGACAGCAGGGGCACACTGCAACACTCAGACATCATTTACAAATGCAATATTTGTGTTTACTGAGTCTGCCAGATAAGAGGCAGTATGGATGACAACACGTTATACTGATGAGTGAATTATAGACCATATTACTGTCCTTTCTGAGCAATCAACATGTAACTTGTAGGCCTACTTTTGGGTGCTAGGGAAAATGTATGGAAGTATGAAGTACATATTTTTTTTGTGGGGGGTGAAGTGGAGTAAAGGCTGTCGCAAATATAAATAGTAAAGGGAAATACAGACACCCCCTAAAAACGAATTAGTACTTCAAAGTAATATTTCTTAAGTTACTTCACTCTACTGTGTGTTATTAAGTTATATAAAATGATGGTTGTTGATGTGTATTGCTGCATTTCAGATACATTCTTGTACATTTGAATGTAGCAGTAGTAGGACCTACAATAGTAGGATCTTTATTATGTTTGGTACTATCGCGTTCGATCGAGAGAGAGAGAGAGAGAGAGAAAAAGAGATCTGCAGGTTTTCACTGGATTTATGTAAATCACGAGGCTCATTTGAACTTCCTTAAGCTCAGAAAAAATCATAGTGACAACAGAGTGACCAAATTAAGATACCCCAACTGTGACAATATCTGACACCTCAACTACTGGCACCTAAAAAGCTTGTTGAGATGCCAGTAGGCTCCCTATCAGTCTCTGTTGGCTGCTTCTAGACTGAGGTGTCAGTAAAGGCAATTCTGCTGGCTCCCTCTAGTGTTATATAGCATATATGATCAGATGTTTATTTTTTTGTGAATATTAAAACATACAATCTACCTGCAGTGAAGCCACTCAACATTTACATTACATTCAGTCATCTAACTTGACTCCAATTCAGAGCGACTCTCCCTCCATAACATGCACCTATAGGCTCCAGTAGTAGCATTGCCAAAACTTGAAGAATAGCTTTTCCCTATGAATTCTTCTTCATTAACCTTTACCCGAGTGCAAATGTTCTTTTTATCTTCAAATATAGTGCCTAACAAATTTTTCATGTCAACCTTTTGCAGGGGGCAGAGGGTATCCATGTTTAAAGAATATGAAACATCTCAATGATATTAGTAGGCCTACAAGTGTATTACCTTATCATAAACCAAAGATTATGGAGGTTATTATAAAACTATGGAGATTGCATGGAGGGGAAGCACACAGTTTGTACAGTGAACAAACCCTAAAGCTATCACAGGGATGAATGTACATTACTGAGCAGCAGACGTCACACTCTCAATTATGATAATGAACACTTACTCACGCACATTTTTAGCTTATCTATAAGCATAACATAAACATGTTGTTTTTAAACATCACCACACACAATGAGTTAATCTGTCAGTATAGTGTTTGGTCATTTATCTACATAGGACAAGCAAGTGATACAAAGTACATAACAAGCACAGCCTCTACAATGGAGCCACGCAACTTACAGATAACTGATTGCTTGTTACACTGTATTGATAAGACTGCAATGCCACATGTGTAGACTATGTGAAAGAGCCCATGTTGTATGTTCCCAAGTTTTAAACACAGTCAAAACTATTTCAAAGTAGTTCTGCTCTCACCTACAATTGGTAAAATGGTGAACTTTGAACATGACACTGGAATTGATGTCATACCATTAGAGCTCGCCAGCTTGTAGTCCTACAAAACAGATATGAGTTACCTCTGGTTCATTCAGCCATTCATATGGGGAAATGAATGGGGAAAGAATAGGGTTTTGGAATAAACATCATATGTTTTGTTCTATGAGATAATATCAGTCAGTTAACATGATCTTTATGAATTATGAAGCATTTTATGTGCTTTATGTCCTTTTTTTAATTACATAAATGCTTTTAAAGAAAAGAAGTGATTCTCATAGAACAAAACAGATAAGATCTCTTAAGCCTGTGTTTACCCCAGACCTTATTTTCGGCATTTATCCAAAAACCCTATAAAAACTCCATTAATTTTCCCCAGTGGTGTATAGTACTTCAGTAAAAATAGTTTAAAGTACTACTAAAGTAGTTTTTTGGGGTATCTATATTTCACTATTTATATTTTTGAGACCTTTTACTTTTAGTCCACTACATTCAAGGTTGTGGGGTAACAGATTAAAAAATAAAATGTAAGGGATTACAAAAAACTGTAACTGTAATCTGTTATATCACAGCAAAAATATCGTAATCAGATTACGGATATTTTGGAAAAACTAGATGATTACTTCGTGGATTACTTTTAAATTTTGAAAGGATATTTGTGAGAAAAAAATATTTGACAGTTCTCTGTTTTCTCAATGACATTCAAATCAGCATTGAAAAAAGGCGCACATTTAAATTTGTTCGACCTGAGCGAGTCTGACAACAAATCAGAGACCACTTTGATGACACACCAAATGTGTTTGATGGATCGCGGGATAAGAGCAGGAATATACTTTTGTAGGCTACAGTCCAAGATAAATCTTCCAATGGTGCGACTACTGTCGGCATTCCAAAGATTATACAATTTGAATAAACGCTTGGAGGTAAGGTCGACAATAGTGGTGTAGTCTACGGCGATATGGATATCACTTATTGATATGTAACGACCCTGGGTTTATAAAATCGGAAATCGACTCTGCCGTTCGAGCATGCTTTTGCGGCACAGTCGATAGTGCGCCGAAGGTCGAGGGTTCGAGACCTGCTCCCTGCTGTTTCATTACATTGGAAGAAGTGATCTGACCTCGCATCCACGACAGTGCGTGTGCTTGGCCGGTGAGCGCGTTCCTGTAAAACGTAGAGTCGCAAACTAGCGCAAGGAAAGGAGGGAGTAGTGTAACGACCCTGGGTTTATAAGCCTGGAAATTGACTTTGCCGCACGAGCATGCTTTTGCGGCACAGTCTATAGTGCGCCGGACCTAGGGGTCGAAGGTCGAGGGTTCGAGACCTGCTCATTACAGATATTTACTTAACGTTAGCACATTGATGTGAATCACACTGCTGCTCTCTCATTTAGCTATTTGCGCCTTACGGATTGTGGTTGTTGTGGACGGCTCTTCACAAATCTAAATGTGTATTTGAACCCAATAATGTTTGAATTCAAGAAGTTTAAGCTGCCCATTAATCATTGTTTTTGAAACCAGTGGACAGCCAGTGAAAAATGCGCTCTTGCAACAACTACATAGTGCAGATCCAAGCCTATGGATTAAAAACGGGGCTTTTATTGCTCAATCCAATTCATGCTGATAAAAAAATAATCCATAGGCCTAATAGACACATTCTCAAACCTGCACACTTTTGATAGACTTAAATTAGCAATCTGTAGTTGCTACATCTATTTTTGGACTTATAAATTATATATACACTACCGGTCAAAAGTTTTAGAACACCTACTCATTCAAGGGTTTTTCTTTATTTGTACTATTTTCTACATTGTAGAATAATAGTGAAGACAACAAAACTATCAGAACTATGAAATAACACATATGGAATCATATGGAATCATGTGTTAAAAGTGTTAAACAAATCTAAATATATTTTAGATTCTTCAAAGTAGCCACCCTTTGCCTTGATGAAAGCTTTGCACACCCACAGCACTTATTTTTCAACTCGAATCAATGAGCCCAATCAGTCCTCCATGACAACAAAATCATAAACAACAGAGTAGGGATAGCTAATAAGTCCTTAGTTTTGAGGTCATGCTCAGGTAAAACAATTTGGCTAATCTATACTTCTGTATTTCCAAGTCCTATTCTTGAAGGTCAAGGGGTATAACATTTATTGGAATGAATGGAATTCTGATAAACTTTGGTTTTAATGTAAAGATAGAATTTAATCATATTATTATATGTAGTAGAAAGTGATGGGTTAGAAGAAGCCACATAACCAACCCATAAAGTACATTTTAACATCCATATATGGCCAGCTATGTAAACTTTAACATTGATTTAACCTGCAAAAGATGTATTTAAATTTGTAACATACATTTTTGTCTTCTTCTAATGCCGCTTAAGAGGAAAGTCATCTAAAAGTAATGGAATGTAATAAGATTACTTTACTGAGTTTGGGGTCATCCAAAATTACGTTACTGATTACAATTTTGGACAGGTAACTTGTAACGTAACGGATTACATTTAGAAAGTAACCTACTCAACCCTGACTGCATTCATAGAGAAAATCATGTGCTTTTTACTACTCCTTACATGTTGAATGCAGGACAGGAAAATGGTCCAATTCATGCATTTATCAAAATAACATCCCTGGTCATCCCTACTGGCTCTGATCTGGCGGACTCACTAAACACAAATGCTTCACTCGTCAATTATGTCTGATTGTTGGAGTGTGCCCCTGGCTATCTATAAAGTAAAACAAACAAGAAAATCGTGCCTTTTGGTTTACTTAAAATAAGACATTTGAAATGATTTCTACTTTTACTTTTGATACTTAAGTATATTTTTGCAGTTACACTGATTTTCACAGGAAGCTAAAAACTGTAGTATTTGTATAGCCAGAGCTCTATATATAATGACAATATGACCATGTCTCCGCCCTAACAATGGGAGTCATTGTCCCAAATGCTGGAAGGCAGGCGACAAACTCAGGTCCAAAATAACCTCATAGAAATTTATTGGGCATTTTTGGGCCAGAGTAAAACCTCTCGCTTCGCATTTTCCTCTTTGGTATTGCTCTTGTGGAGGACGACGATTACGGTGCGGAATAGCGTCATACTGCTTTTGCCTATTGATTTGCTGAGATGACGCACCAGGAAATATTCCTGACCAATGCGCCGATTAGATCAAGATTCTTGGGCGGAGCGTTGCACGTTTTATGTCTAAGTAAGCATGTTCATTTCTACTATAAAACCAGCCAAAGTTAATATTTTTGAAGAACTGTCTGCTGAAGTGTGAGTGAAATTTGCCCAGACATGGATACTGTATCAGACTCGATGCTTGTGAGGGGATTGGTGTTCATAGGTGGCTTCACAGTGCTGTATTACATGCTCAAATGGTCCTGGATTTGCTGGTGTGGATTCAGAGTATATGTGCTGTCAAAAGTTTGGCAAACTGATTTAAAGGCATATGGACAATGGGCAGGTAAGGCAGGCTACATGTTATGTAAAGGAAGCTATTTTTACAGTAGACTGATATTTGTTTATTTATGAAAATAAATGCATTCTCTTTTTAGTCATAGTGATGGCTATTTTACATGATTCTTTAGACATTCTCTACAAGATAAAAACAAATTACTACAGTAGACTGAGGGTGGGTTAAACCAACATGGATTAACTCTTAAACTGGGTTAAATCAAGGTTTATCTATTAATCTTGTTGCACCAAATGTTAAACCTAGTTTTAAATTAATCCGAGTTAAATTACATCATTCCTATAATCTACGTTTAGTTTTCACTTTAAACCTAGATGAATTGTAAACCTGTTGCTAAATGAATTAAAAAATTATATACATTTAGATTGGAGATTAATTCTAAACTGCCACTTGAGGTGGTTGAACTGATCAAATGACAGCATATCTACTGCGGAGAGACCAAAACGAGTTCCTCAGAGAATAATTAGAGACCTGTTGAGTTTTCTGATAATTAACTCATTAGTGGGCTATTTACGTGCCCATTTTGTACAACAATTGAATTGTGGTTTATGATATTGCCTTGGTACGAATGATGATGTTATGCAACATGCTGTAACGGGCCTGACAACGGTAACATTGTAGTGAAGTAGTGTTAACGTTAGTTTTAACATGCATTATAGGCATTGATATTTAACAGTTATTTATGCTTACTAAATATTGGTGGGTCAAGTTGTCCGTCGTCATCATAGGGGTTATGGAGAGGGGCAAACTGCTGAGGAATCATCTCGCATATCTTCTGGGAGAGAGGATCAATTCCATTGGACGGGGGCCCCCCTCCGGTCTGAAATAGCCCCCGCCTCTCCTCTGCCGCATCCTTTTTGGCTTTCGCCTTTAATTGTTTTCCAGCACGCTTTCATCCAATTTGGGTCCCTCTTCTCTTTAATCCGTGCCGATCCATTACATTTGTCGCATAAAATTGCCCAGGCGTCTTCCTTCTTTTTGACAGTGGTGTTGTCTGTCTTTATATCCTCCAGTACGTTACTAAATTCCTCCATCAGCTCCGACAATAGTTTTTTTTCATAAGCGGAGAAATTTGAACTTCTTTGACGTGCCATGATCAGGTGGCTAGCGGACAAATAATAAATGGGTCATTAACGTTAAGTAATTACAATAATAAATCGTACAAAAAAACAAAACCTAGATTATTTTAAACCATGTTGGTGAAACCCACCCGGAGTGTTTCCCCTGTGCACCTTACCCTAGCCCTGTTCAATGGAAGACTGAGAGAGGCAGGTCATATTCCACTTTACAGCTCACTACTTTGCCCTGTGCACAAGATGATATCTGCTGTTAGGTGGAACAGGATTTGTGTGGGCACTGGTCCACTTCAGTCTCATTTGGAAACATAACTTTCCTGTTGGTTATTGCAGCACATATTTTTACATTTTTGGCAGCAGGTGGAGAAAAGTTGTTGCCAGTGCTTGACAAAGGCCACTATAAAACAATTTTACAAGTATCTGATGACAAAGGATAGTATGCTTCCACCGAGCAGACCAGGATAGCAGCATTCCTGCCAGCATTGTGAAAGGAAGAGAGAGAGATCCTTAAATGTTCCTCCATCCTGCAGTCATACCCAATGTCCGACCTGACCTCTCTCAGAGACCTCTCACTGCAGAGGATGAGGAGACACAACAATAGTAGTAATTATGGAAGTCTGCGGACTAACTAATTCTGACCATGATCTCCTTTCTACAGTTGTCACAGGGGCTACCGCAGGGATTGGCAAAGCTTATGCAAATGAGGTGAGTCTTTACTGATTCTCGCCTGTGTACAGACGAGATAGAAGAATGCATAAGCATGTAATTCAAGTGCTTTGTGAAATGAGTGTTTTCTCACGTAACAGTTGCCTTTCTTCCTGGACACTACAGTTGGCCAGAAGAGGTCTGGACATTGTACTGGTCAGCCGGTCAAAAGATAAACTCCACATTGTCGCCAAGGAGATTGGTGAGTGAAGGGCTGAGATTGAAAAACATAACTAAATGAAGAGTTGAGGTACAAAAGATCAATATGCAAATGTAATTGTCCCTTTATATGAAATTGTACGTCAATATGTTTGTTCCAGAGAGCCAACATGGACGCCAGACCCAGATCATCCAGACAGACTTCACAGAGGGCCATGACATCTACCCTGCTATAGCTGAGGCACTACGGGACCTGGACATAGGCATCCTGGGTAGGGAACCTATGGCAATGATATATAGGAGGAAGAGAACAAGGAGTCAAAAAGGGGACGACAATCAGGAAATGAGAAAGGAACTAAAGCTAGTCTGCAATTAAATGTAGAATGTGCTCTTATTACCGTCAACATACAGTGCCTTCAGAAAGTATTCATACCCCCACATTGTGTTGTGTTACAGCCTGAATTCAAAATTGATTTGAAAAAACACAATACTGTACGGCGTTCGTCTGTTGAAAGAGAGTCGGACCAAAATGCAGCGTGGTGGTTACTCATGTTCTTTAATGAAATAGAACGATACATGAAATAACTAAATAAATATACAAAACAACAAACGGAACGTGAAAACCTATATAGCCTGTCTGGTGCTAACTAACACAAAGACAGGAACAATCACCCACAAACACACAGTGAAACCCAGGCTACCTAAATATGGTTCCCAATCAGAGACAACGAGAATCACCTAACTCTGATTGAGAACCGCCTCAGGCAGCCAAGCCTATGCTATACACCCCTACTCAGCCACAATCCCCAATGCCTACAAAAACCCCAATACGACAACACAATAAACCCATGTCACACCCTGGCCTGAACAAATAATTAAAGAAAACACAAAATACTAAGACCAAGGCGTGACAAATACACCATTATGACAAAGTGAAATATGTTTTTAGAAATGTTTGAAAATGTATTGAAAATAAAATACAGAAATATCTAATTTACATAAGTATTCACACCCCTGAGTCAATACATGTTAGAATCACCATTGGCAGCGATTATAACATTTCGTTTTTCTGGGTAAAATCTCTAAGAGCTTTGCTCACCTGGAATGTAAAATATTTGCACATTTTTAAAATTCTTCAAGTTCTGTCAAGTTGATTGTTGATTATTGCTAGACAGCCATTTTCAAGTCTTGCCATAGATTCTCAAGCCGATTATAAGTCAAAACCGTAACTAGGCCACTCATGAATATTCAATGTCATTTTGGTAAGCAACTCAAGTGTGTTTGAGGTTATTGTCCTGCTGAAAGGTGAATTTGTCTCCCAGTGTCTGTTGGAAAGCAGAATGAACCAGGTTTTCCTCTAGGATTTTGCCTGTGCTTAGCTCTATTCTGTTTATTTGTTTCCCGTAAAAAAAACTCCCTAGTCTTTGCCAATGATAAGCATACCCATAACATGATGCAGCCACCATGATGCTTGAAAATATGAATAGTGGTACTGAGTGATGTGTATGTTGGATTTACCCCAAACAACACTTTGTATTAAGGACAAAAAGTTAATATCTTTGCAACATGTTTTGCAGTTTTACTTTAGTGCCTTATTGCAAACAGGATGCATGCTTTGTAATATTTTTATTCTGTACAGGCTTCCTTCTTTTCACTCTCATTTAGGATAGTATTGTGGAAAAAGTACAATGTTGTTGATCCATCCTCAGTTTTCTCCTATCACAGCTCCTTAAACTCTGTAACTTGTTTTAAAGTCACCATAGTGAAATCTCTGAGCTGTTTCCTTTGTCTCCAGCAATGGAGTTTGGAAGGATGCCTGTATCTCTGTAGTGACTGGGTGTATTGATACACCATCCAAAGTGTAATTAATAACTTCACCATCCTCTAGGGGATATTCAATGTCTGCTTTTTAAAAATGTTCACCCATCTACCAATAGGTGCCCTTCTTTGTGAGTCATTATGAAAACCTCCCTGGTCTTTGTGGTTGAATCTGTTGTTTTAAATTCACTGCTCAACTGAGGGAACTTACAGATAATTGTATTTGTGGGGTATAGGGATGAGGTAGTCATTCAAAATCATGTTAAACACTATTATTTCACACAGAGCCTGTGCAACTTATTATGACTTGTTAAGCACATTCTTACTCCTGCACTTATTTAGGCTTGTCATTACAAAGGGGTTGAATACTTATTGACTTGAGACATTTCAGATTTTCATTTTTAATGAATTTGTAAACATTTCTAAAAACATAATTCCACTTTGACGTTATGGGGTGTTGTGTGTAGGTCAGTGACAACACATCTCAATTGAATCCATTTTAAATTCAGGCTGTAACACAACTAAATGTGGGGAAAATCAAGGGGTGTGAATACTTTCTGAAGGCACTGTAGCTTTTCTCTCTTTCAATGGATGTTAGTAGTGAAATGTAATAATCAATTACATAGAAATATATTCTGACACTCCTCATTTACAGTTAACAATGTAGGCATAAACTATTCTGACAAGTTGGTACATTTCCTGGACATTCCCAACCCTGAGCAGGTAGGATTCACACACCCCCCCACTCACATTAATGGTCTATGTATACAGTTGAAGTCGGACGTTTACATACACTTGGGTTGGAGTCATTAAAACTCGTTTTTCAACCACTCCACAAATTTCCTGTTTAACAAACTATAGTTTTGGTAAGTCGGTTAGGACATCTACTTTGTGCTTGATAAGTACATTTTCCAACAATTGTTTACAGACAGATTATTTCACTTATAATTCACTGTATCACAATTCCAGTGGGTCAGAAGTTTACATACACTAAGTTGACTGTGCCTTTAAACAGCTTGGAAAATTCCTGAAAACAATGTCACGGCTTTAGAAGCTTCTGAGTCAATTGGAGGTGTACCTGTGGATGTATTTCCTTCAAACTCAGTACCTCTTTGCTTGACATCATGGGAAAATCTAAATAAATCACCAAGACATCATAAAAAAAATTGTAGACCCCCACAAGTCTGGTTCATCCTTGGGAGCAATTTCCAAACGCCTGAAGATACCACATTCATCTGTACAAACAATAGTACGCGAGTATAAACACCATGGGACCACGCAGCCGTCATACCGCTCAGGAAGAAGATGCGTTCTGTCTCCTAGAGATTAACGTACTTTGGTGCGAACAGTGCAAATCAATTCAAGGTCAACAGCAAAGGACCTTGTGAAGATGCTGGAGAAAACAGGTACAAAAGTATCTATATCCACTGTCCTATATCGACATAACCTGAAAGGCCACTCAGCAAGGAAGAAGCCACTGCTCCAAAACCGCCATAAAAAAGCCAGACTACAGTTTGCAACTGCACATGGGGACAAAGATCGTACTTTTTGGAGAAAGGTCCTCTGGTCTGATGAAACAAAAATAGAACTGTTTGGCCATAATGACCATTGTTATGTTTGGAGGAAAAAGGAGAGATGCTTGCAAGCCTTAGAACACCATCCCAATCATGAAGCATGGTGGTGGCAGCATCATGTTGTGGGGGTGCTTTGCTGCAGGAGGGACTGGTGCACTTCACAAAATAGATGACATCAGGAGGCAGGAAAATTATGTCAATGTATTGAAGCAACATCTCAAGACATCAGTCAGGAAGTTAAAGCTTGGTCGCAAAAGGGTCTTCCAAATGGACAATGACCCCAAGCATACTTCCAAAGTTGTGGCAAAATGGCTTAAGGACAACAAAGTCAAGGTATTGGAATGGCCATCACAAAGCCCTGACCTCATCCTATAGAACATTTTTGGGCAGACCTGAAAGTGTGTGCGAGCAAGGAGGCCTACAAACCTGACTCGGTTACACCAGCTCTGTCAGGAGGAATGGGCCAAAATTCACCCAACTTATTGTGGGAAGCTTGTGGAAGGCTACCTGAAACGTTTGACCCAAGTTAAACAATTTAAAGGCAATGCTACCAAATACTAATTGAGTGTATGTAAACTTTTGACCCACTGGGAATGTGATGAAAGAAATTAAAGTTGAAATAAATCATTCTCTCTACTATTATTCTGACATTTCACATTCTTAAAATAAAGTGGTGATCCTAACTGATCTAAGACAGGGAGTTTTTTACAAGGATTAAATGTCAGGAATTGTGAAAAACGAAGTTTAAATGTTTTTGGCTAAGGTGTATGTAAACTTCCGACCTCAACTGTATATATCATGTTTTGGGTGCCATTTTGATTCTAACAAGGTAATAATGTACTATGGTTTGATTTAAAACTTCAGTTAATAGTTGAGTTAATTTGTGTTTTCATTCCTCCCTAACACAGAGAATCACCCATGTGATCAACTGTAACATCCTCTCTGTCACCCAGGTGAGATGATCTGTCAGGACTTATAGACTGCCTCTGTGAAGTTCTATGCATGGTCCATGTCTTGGTTTATGTTTCTAAACTAGAGTATGGCTCATACAAAGTCATAGCTTTTAATATTTGGTCATTATGTGAAAAATATAATGCTAACATTTAGGAGATTAACGTTGGTGTTGTTGAACATGATGATCATGATGCGGATGATGATGGTGATGGGGGTGAAAGAGGATTCTGATGATTATGGAGATGTTGGTGATGGTACTGATGGCGTTATCATTCCTCAGATGACCAGACTGGTTCTCCCACGCATGGTTTCAAGGTACATATGCATCATGGTGATGTCAATGAAACGTGAATCTTATTAATGATTTCAATCTATGGAATTGTCCCTTTATTTACCTGTCCTGTCTTTCCCAGAGGGAACGGTCTGATCATCAACATGTCTTCAGAGGCAGGTGCTCAACCACAACCCATGCTGTCTCTCTACTCCGCCACCAAGGTGCCACTCCCTTTCACTTAACTTTCTCTCACTCAAGCATACACAATGTATCACACACATACACGCTCAACCTCATGTACATACACAATGTATCACACACATACACGCTCAACCTCATGTACATACACAATGTATCACACACATACACGCTCAACCTCATGTACATACACAATGTATCACACACATACACGCTCAACCTCATGTACATACACAATGTATCACACACATACACGCTCAACCTCATGTACATACACAATGTATCACACACATACACGCTCAACCTCATGTACATACACAATGTATCACACACATACACGCTCAACCTCATGTACATACACAATTCACCACTAATCATAGAATGGAATGTGGCTGTTTAGTTTTCATCACCAAGACATCAATCAATTGTCAGCTCAAGCTATCTCTAGTAAAAGCCCATGTCCTCGACACCCAGACTAGCTGCAGGAAGCTAGAGTAACCATAAAAACACAGCATTAGTAGGACAGAAATGTCTTACTGTTGTTAAGTATATATTGTTAACTATTCAAATCAAACAAATCAGGTGAATACGTAATTCCTCTCACGGAAATTAACATTCAATTCTCTGGCAACAGCTTTGGTGGACATTTCTGCAGTTAGCATGCCAATTGCACACTGTCTCAAAACTTGAGACATCTGTGGCATTGTGCTGTGTGACAAAACTGCACATTTTAGAGTGGCCTTTTATTGGCCCAGGCACAAGGTGCACCTGGGTAATGATCATGCTGTTTAATTAGCTTCCTGATATGCCACACCTGTCAGGTGGATGGACAATCTTGGCAAAGGAGAAATGCTCACTAACAGGGATGTAAACTAATTTGTGCACAAAATTTGAGAGAAATAAGCATTTTGCACGTATGGAAAATGTCTGTGATCTTTTATTTCAGCTAGCATTTTGCGCGTATGGAAAATGTCTGTGATCTTTTATTTCAGCTCATGAACCATGGGACCAACACTTTAGTTTTTTGTTCAGTGCATACACAGTTGAAGTCAGAAGTTTACAAACACTTAAGTTGGAGTCATTAAAACTCATTTTTCAACCACTCCACAAATTTCTTGTTAACTATTATTATAATAAATTATTTGACTTGTAATTCACTGTATCACAATTCCAGTGGGTAAGATGTTTACATATACTAAGTTGACTGTGCCTTTAAACATCTTGGAAAATGTCAGAAAACAATGTCATGGCTTTAGAAGCTTCTGATAGGCTAATTGACATCATTTGAGTCAATTGGAGGTGTACCTGTAGATGTATTTCAAGGCCTACCTTCAAACTCAGTCCCTCTTTGCTTGACATCATGGGAAAATCAAAAGAAATCAGCCAAGACCTCAAGAAAAAAAATGGTAGACTTCCACAAGTCTGGTTCATCCTTGGGAGCAATTTCCAAACGCCTGAAGGTACCACGTTCATCTGTACAAACAATAGTACACATGTAAAAACACCATGGGACCACGCAGCCGTCATACCGCTCAGGAAGGAGACGCGTTCTGTCTCCTAGAGATGAACGTACTTTGGTGCGAAAAGTGCAAATCAATCCTAGAACAACAGCAAAGGACTTTGTGAAGATACTGGAGGAAACAGGTACAAAAGTATATATATCCACAGTAAAACGAGTCCTATATCGACACAACCTGAAAGGCCGCTCAGCAAGGAAGAAGCCACTGCTTTTTGGAGAAAGGTCCTCTGGTCTGATGAAACAAAAATAGAACTGTTTGGCCATAATGACCATTGTTATGTTTGGAGAAAAAGGGAGGGATGCTTGCAAGCCGAAGAACACCATCCCAACCATGAAGAATGGTGGTGGCAGCATCATGTTGTGGGGGTGTTTTGCTGCAGGAGGGACTGGTGCACTTCACAAAAGAGATGGCATCATGAGGAGATTAATTATGCGGATATATTGAAGCAACATCTCAAGACAGGAAGTCAGGAAGTTAAAGCTTGGTCAAAATGGGTCTTCCAAATGGACAATGACCCCAAGCATACTTCCAAAGTTGTGGCAAAATGGCTTTAAGGGCAACAAAGTCAAGGTATTGGAGTGGCCATCACAAAGCCCTGACCTCATCCTATATCATTTTTTGGGGCTGAACTGAAAAAGCATGTGCTAGCAAGGATGCCTACAAACCTGACTCAGTTACACCAGCTCTGTCAGGAAGAATGGGCCAAAATTCACCCAACTTATTGTGGAAAGGTTGTGGAAGGCTACCTGAAACATTTGACCCAATTAAACAATTTAAAGGCAATGCTACCAAATACTAATTGAGTGCATGTAAACTTCTGACCCACTGGGAATGTGATGAAAGAAATAAAATCTGAAATAAATCTCTACTATTATTCTGACATTTCACATTCTTAAAATAAAGTGGTGATCCTAACTGATCTAAGACAGGGAATTTTTACTAGGATTAAATTCAGGAATTGTGAAACTAAGTTTAAATGTATTTGGCTAAGATTTATATAAACTTCCAACTTCAACTGTATATGCCATTCAGCAGATGCTTTTGTCCAAAGTGACTTACAGTCATGCATGCATACATTTTACATACGGATGGTCCGGGAATCAAACCCACTATCCTGGTGTTGTCAGTGACATGCTCTATAACAGCTACAGAGGATCAATGTTATCCATTCTTTTCTTGGCAGATTTTTGTGACATATTTTTCCAGATCTCTGAATTCAGAGTACAAGTCACAGGGAATAACAGTTCAGGTAAAATACTTTAAGAATTTTGTATCACATGCACTCCTGTTACAGTATCCTTCCTTGCATCTTTGTGTTTCTTCCAATCGCTTGTGCTTTCTTAATTTCCTCTCCTTTAGTGTGTAGCTCCCTTTATGGTGTCCACTAACATGACCCACAACTTGCCCCCCAACCTGTTGTTGAAGAGTGCAAGTGCTTTTGCCCGTGAAGCTCTGAACACAGTGGGTCACTCTAGCTACACCAGCGGCTGTGTCTCTCACGCTCTTCAAGTAGGAACTCCTCTTATCCACTAAAATATTCAAAACAAACTACTCTATACGTATTTGTTACCTTAGCCAAAAATGAGCCATGCAGAATATACTAGACTATTTTATGTGATTGTAAATATCTCAGTCTCTCTTTGCCATCCCACAGAACATTGCTCTGTCCATTTTCTTCCCTGATTGGCTACGCCTTTCATCCTACTGTGTGAAGCAGACAGAGAAATTTGCACAGAGCATGGAGAAGAAAATTGATGAAATGACAGAACTTTCGGCAAGCAAAGAGGACTAAGGAGTGCAAAGGAGGTTGCTACTGAAACGTTGGTGGTGCTTTAAAGAGGTCATATTGGAAATTGATATGAGAAGTTTTACTTCATATGTAGAGAACTAATTAATCAATGTTACTGTTTGTGCATTGACTGCCATTGAAAGGTATTGGTAATAGGAAAGAGATTGTGTAATGTTGATGTGATGTAAACAAGCTGACCCCAAATCCATCATGAACTATATAGCCTGAGTGCAGCAGAGTATGATCTGTGGGAGACTCTCAAACAGGCTTCTACAGTACATATATTAGCTATATACTTATTAGGGATATAGACTACAACATTATAACTGAATGCTTGAACATATGCATGTTCTGGTTGATTTGGACTTTTAACAGAGTACAATTTTTGGTATCAAACGTCACATTTTTCTCAATTTTCTTAGAAATAAATAGAAAGACAATTACTTTTGTTTATTTTATTGCCTTTTGCCAACCCATTCACAAATGACTGTCAAATTGTTGTTACTGAGTAACATATGTGTAAAGGAAACAGTATGTTATAAAAACGCATGTTTAATGTAATTACTTTGGTTTTTGACATTTTCTATTGCGTCATTTGCTTGGACAGAGTCCTTATTAACTCACAAGCAGCCTGTCTGGCACTCACTGATCAGTCCACAGACTCTAGAGAACAGTCTGTGTGGCACAACCTGAGAACAGTACATGGATTCTGAGCAGAGTCAGAAATATACAGTAACTTCATAGGACTGTAAAGAGGAAACTATTTCTGCTTAAGCACAAACATCCCACCACAAGTTGTGAAATGTGTAAGCTTTCATATAGCGCCAACTACATGCCTCTAAATTAGTCTAAAGTTTTCATAGATACCAAACTCCTTGCAGTAACATGGTTTCCAAATCTGTACATAAGAAAAATATAGCAAGACAGCATAAAAATATAAATCATTTCCCCAAGTAACAAATGAATGGCATGATCCTTAGCATTTGGTAGAAGGGTGATGCATTATAAATTAGACTAAATACATCAGCAATCCATATTTAGTCTGCCTGCCAGTGGCTTAATGCTTGTGTATTATGACAATATTGTCAAGCATTAGGCACTAATGTAGTTCATAGCGGTTTCAGGAAGTTTGAATTCATGTTCCATCATGGACCACATAGTAGTCCGAAGAAGCAGCATTTCAAGCACGACCAATTGGTGAGTGACCCAAAATCATAAGAGATCATTTGGTCCAAAGACACTCATGAGCTCTCCCAAACTGGGTCACAATCTGAAGAGGAATACACTGGGAAAAGGGATCAATGGAAAGCGATTGTACCAGCATCAAATAACAAAAAAGAACACAAGGAACACAACATTCTAATTTCCATAGCTAGTTAGCAAATCCCTTTCTGGATTTCAGAATCCATTTTCCCTCCATCACCATTCAACCTATCATATGATTATTCTTTGGTCCTGTGCCACAGAACAGACCATTTGATCTACTGACATGTAACATTCACTCACACTGAATCAGTGTCACTCTCAGGCCACACGGTTAATTCCAGAGCGGAGGTTTTTTATGAAAACTACATCTGCTATATCAGGCACAGCATAAATGTATTTATATTATTACCCAACCAACAGAAAGGCATGAGACAAGTACTCCATTAAATTACAGTTAACAAATAAATATATTACAGAAAGTAGGTAGGTACCACTGTGACTGACTAGGTGTTGAATGTGTTCATTTGAGAAATGAGTGGATGTGTCAATGAGTTACAATACAAAATGTGAAACTACATGCCCAGGGAACAGAACTATACTTATAGGTCCCATTGTGTAGTGTGCATGTGTGTTTATTTTCTAACTAAAAAGTATGTTATGTAAAGTAGCTCATATTGTAAGCATTTAGACTGCCCTTTCTATCATGTTCAGGATTAAGTGAATTACATGACATTTTGATCCCATTAACACAGTGACACACTCAAAGCTCAGTGCACGTGACTGGGGTGAGACCATGAATCAAGAGGGTTGGGCCTAAACCATAAGTCACAGCTTCCAGCTGACTGAGATATGTGTGTGATTGGCTGGAGTGAGCAGGGGGGCGTGGTAAATACAGGAAGCGGACAGCAGCCTCAGCACTGTGCTCCATCAGCATCCTGTTGACTGCAGACTGGAAGTCCTCTGAAAGGGCCTGGGCCGGCTTCGTCAGGTCCTCCAGCCCTGGGTCCTGTGTCTGTTTCTGTCCGTAGAGCTGCACCACAGAGTCCCAGGGCACTATCTTGATGGAGGCCCTGATCCTCAGCTTCCTCAACAGCTCCCGGTAGGTCTCCTCTTTAACCACCCAACCCTGGTCGCTGGACTCTGCCTCCACACACAGGAAAATTCTCATTCTGGCATGGCGCCATCTGCTGGCCATGTTGAGAACACACGCCATCTGCAGCAGGAAGAGACTGCACACGTCCACGGAGGCTGCAGACGTGCTGCTCGGCTGCAGCAGGTTGAGGGGCCACACGTCAATGATCCTTGCGGCCCCGTCCATCTTGGTCCCCATGCCCTCTCCCTGCAGCTGGAAGAAATAGCGGCCCAGACACACGTTCTTACTCATCTTGATGGCATCCGAGATGATTCCCACATACTCCTCTGACGTGAGCCAGCGTGGGCTCTCCACATGGCGGACCGGGGGGAAGTGGGCTTGCAGAGAGGGCAGATCCACCCCAAAATCATCCCCTCCAGACCCTTTTGACTCACAGAAGGCAGGGTCTTGGAGGAAGTAGTCCTCAGGGGTGCAACTGTCGTAGAACCCCAAGACCAGAGTGTTGGGCTTCATGCCGCCTTGAAAAGATAAGAGTGGAGGAGGACAATCAAATGCACTAAAAAGTATATTGCTTGACGGGTAAAACTGTTTTATGTTCCATTTTCCAAAGTAGTAATATCATAATGAATATGTCGTGTCAATACTCTTCCCGACACAGTTGTGTGTGAAGAGGAGAAATCAACAGGACAACAATACGACCCAGAATGGTAAGCAGGAGGATATGTAACTCACCCAGGCCGGTGATACGGAGCAGATGCTGTGTTCCCTGCCTCACAGAGGGGGACAGAGTCAGATCCACGAAGGCCTTCACCCCCAGCTTATCCACCAGACTCAGCCAGAAGTTATACTGCTGCTGGACAGGGTCAGAGGGCAGGGTGTCTGAAACACAGATGAGAGGCTGGCCGAGTGACTGGACTGCCTTGATTCCCAAACAAAAGAAGAGCCTGACTAGTTTCCATAAAATGTTCAATGAATTGTCTATGAATAGAAATGTCATATTTCTAGGAATATCCCACTTACTGTAGATTACTCATTTTTGTATCAAATAGTAGAAGCTTTAGGTTTCATGTGGTCATAAACATGACAAGCATTTATTGTAAGTCAATCACGATTCCGCTGGCACCAGAATTCCCGTCACCATCCATATAATATTACCCAGATCTCCCAGCTTCACGTGTCCCAGAACAAACAGCCCGCCCTTCTTCAACTGGTTGACAAAGTTGATGAGCTGGCAGGAGGAGCGAGGGTTGGCCACCATCAACAACACCTGGGGCCTCCAGAACTTCACATGGTCCTTCCTCACGTCCAGCATCAGCAGATACTTACGCACCTACAGGAGAGGTGGAATGGGTGGAAACCAGATTCAAAGCATCAAGTATGACAGCAGTGACACACCCCAGGGTCCTGTTAAGTAGGAAACAGCGTAGAAAAACATGTTGCATCAGAAAATGAAAATCTGTTTTCTAAATTGGACAAGTTCAGGTAGTTCTTCCCCATTGCAAAATATTTTCTCTACTGAACACGACCCAGGAACTGGTGTACCCTTGAAGTGTACCTATGATGAAAATGACAGGCCTCTATCATCTTTTTAAGATGGAGAACTTGCACAATTGGTGGCTGACTAAATACTTTTTTTGCCCCACTGTATGGGCCAGTTCCTGGGTCGTGTTCAGTAGAGAAAATATTTTGCAATGGGAAGAACTACCTGAACTTGTCCAATTTAGAAAACAGATTTTCATTTTCTGATGCAAAATATTTTTCTACGCTGTTTCCTACTTTTTTGCCCCACTGTAAATGTGTGTTTGTATGTACTGGCACCTGATGAAAGATGAGAGCCTGGCTGATGTATCCCCAGCTGCTGGTTGGTGATCTGTAGTGCAGGAAAAGCAACAGCATTAAGAGGAGGACGATGCTGGCTGAGGAGTAGACCGGGTTAATGACGAACATCATCACCAGACAGCTTAGGATGCCCAGCAGACATGTGTGCCAGGAGAACACCTGGAAAGTGGGCCTGGTGAAGACAGGGAGACAGGTAAAACAGGTGAAAGATGGGTGAAAACTGGACATTGATGGTCAAAAGTATTCTAGTTAAACACTACTTCACTAAGGACAGCATCATCACACAATGAGGTCAATGTCTTCTTTTTTTATAACAGATTGTACAGCATGATGCTAGTGTTTGATTACCTGAAGTTGGGGGCCGATGCCCACTCCAGAGCCAGACAGGCCAGGTCGACAGCAGCATAGGCCAGCAGGTAGAATACTGTCACCAGGCCAGCTATGGCATTAAGCTGGCCTGCAAACACCACACACTACACAGTCACACCAAAGACACAAGTCTCAGAGCCTGTAGAATATTAAAAGTAGTACTGCATAGCTAAATACGATACACCCATCGCTTCTCCTCACCTGTGCCAACCCCCAGGTGTAGAGCACTGCCACCCATGGGTTGCCTGAGCTGGATGTGATAGCAGCAGGAGCCAATGGAAAACCTACGGGTAACACAACATCAAAGCATGCTCCTTATTTTATATTAAACAAAAACATGTCCTTTACTCTGTTGCAGAAATAGCCTGTCTTTTAATGTGAAACTTGTTCAACAACATCTTACCAAAGAGTTGGTCCAGTGCGAGGGCGTGGAGGATCCGGGACGCCCCAATCAGAGAGCACATGGCTGCTGACAGGGCAGAACAATAGATCCCGATGGTGACAAATGGAGGCCAGATGTTTATACGCTGGAAGAACCCGTAATCCTGAGCCAACAGGGTCCTAAACAAAAGACATTCATTAGTTGGCTGTATTAAACTACATTGTTTCAGTATGATTAATATGCGGGTATTAAATTATGAGAAAATTAGATAGGTGACAGAGTTCCAACCATTCCAAGCCTCAATAACAGCCCATCAATTCAGACCTTTCACATGTTGAGCTGGCCAGGATGAAGAGCAGGACATAGACTATGAAGGTGTAGAGGACTGCAATAATGGTGCCTTTGGGAATGGCAGCACTGGGGTTCTTCAGCTCTCCTACAGACAACAGATTGAGGGGAAGATGGTGGAACATGTCAAGTTTGAGTCTACATGAAGCTTAAATGAGATGTGAAGTAATGGAGGGCAATTCCATGGTAACACAATTATGCTAAGACTCAAAATGTATACCAAACAAAAACACATTGATTTCCAAGTTGAACAAAACACAAGACTACTTTCAACAATTTCCATAGAAAATTGTACAACTGTGCAGATGTAGCGAAATGCTTGTGCTTCTAGTTTGACAATGCAGTAATATCTAACAAATTCACTTACTCAGGGTAATTGGTTACCGTGGATTTGCCCTGGAACTAAAAGATTCCATTACCTTGATTCAGAATGCATATGGAAAGTTGTTAATGACAACTATTTGTAGTTGTAATATCCACCAGCTGGCATGAGTTTTAATGTGTGTGGACAGTACCTGACATGTTGGCTCCGGCCATGATTCCGGTGCAGCTGGTGAACATGACAGCGAACACGGTGGCGAATGACATGACTTTACCAGTGCTGTAGTCCACAGTGTAGCCCGCTAAGGATAAGAAAGAGGAAGAACACCATTTCTACAACAGCTCTCTCAAACCATAAAACTAACGACTTTTTACACATCCAGTTCAACTTCCCTATCAAGGCTTACTATAACTAGAATGCATCTGAAATAGCACGCGGTTCCCTATACAGTGTACCTAAGTACTATCACACCGTCCCCCCCTGACCTTTGACCCCAGGCAGCCAGTACTCACAGCCCAGGTTGTCCTTCAGCGTGGTGCCGTTGAAGCCTGTGTAGCTGGCATTGTAGGTGAGGGTCTGGTTGCCAGGGCCCTGGTGGGTGATGAGGAACTTTAGGGGCGTGGTCAGCGCCAGGGGGCTGATGTAGATGGACAGAAGGGAGATGGTCACCACCAGCAGGATGAGGAAGGAGGTGCGGGCGAAGATGTGGGCGCCTACTAGGCACACCATCAGAACCAGCAGGAGAACTATGGAAGAGTACAGCACTGTGTACCAGTAGCCCTGGGGAAGCACTCGAAACGCAGAGGAGGACGCTGAGGTGGGAGTGGGACATAGAAGTTGATAAGATGTCAGATGGACACATGGTGGAATGACTCCTTTGAATGAATGAGGCACCAACCTTCTAAGAAACATTCAGTAGATTTTTTTAAGCAGTACCACAAAACATGGCATGCATGCTAGGAATTATAAATATTGGGCTGTTAATTATAGAATGTCAAAACTAACCTGGATCCTGACCAAATATGTCAAGTAGTGCCTCTACCAGACCAAGCACATACACTCCACATGCACACACTTTGGCCAGGAAGAACATGAGGCCAATGCTTCCTCCAAACTCTGGGCCCAAAGATCGACTAATCATGACTGGCAGACAATAGGTCAAGGGGTTAAATATCACTGATCTGGAGTGAGTCATGTGGTTTTAAAACTATGAGCAGGCAAAAGTCAGCATAGCAACCTGCTTAGTTGGTTAAATCATATGATGCACACAGGGCTGGACTAATGCATTCCGGGGCCCGGGGCACCTACCTCCAGGGCCCCCCCAAAAAATATTTTGGGGAAAACACAAAACACCTGGAGGTCGGGGGCCTCGGGGCATGTCCCCTTCGTGTCTGTTAGGTAAGCTGGGCCTGGATGCATCAGATGATGTTTCATTTAGTTTATTAGGATCCCCATTAGCTGTTGAACATGCAGTAGCTACTCTTCTTGGGGTCCACCGTGTCTTTACCGTGTCCAAATGTCATCAGAAACAGTTCTCTTTTTTACTACAAAACATAGAATCCCGCCATTTTCACGATGTTGGATTGGTGGCATTGGAGATTATGAAAATGTTCAAATCGTGGTGAAATTTCCCTTAAAGATAAGGGCTAGAATTACTGTAAAGACTGTGGCATCAAGATTGAATAGTAAAAGCATAGCTGTTTTAAACTGCACTAATACTTAAGAGGAATAAAAAACACTTGCTAAAAAAAAAATGTTTTGGGGGGGTGAGAACAAACCGGTGTTAAGGATACAATAGGCCCCACCTCCCTGCACAGCACCGTTGGTGGAAATAGCACAGATGGACAAGATGGTGAGGGAGATAATGGTGTAGGCTACAAGCAGCATCACAAGACCCTGCAAGAGCCCCGCATGACCAACCACAAACCCTATAGGAGACATCATTACACAGTATTAGTCTTGTTACAGGACCACAATATATTAACCTAATGCATTCACATGCATGCACAGTTACACACACTTTAAAAAAATAATCTAGCAAAGCTTGAAGCCAACAGCGGTTTCTGACCATCAGCAAGCATCACTGCACATCACACTGTAAATAAAATTCCACATTCACAGCCTATATTTGTAGTTGTCTGACATCTAGATGCTGCACTCACCAGTTCTGAGGAAGAGGACAATGCTAAACATGGAGAGGACAGTGGGCACCATCACCCCGAAGAAGGTGTTGAGCTTTCGAGGTACAGCATTAGGAGTGCTGGCCTCCCCAGTGCCCTCTGACGCCCCTATGCCACACACTGCATTGTCTGCTGACAGACCACATACCCCATGGGCGAGGAGGGGTGTGTGTTCATTAGACATGGCTTTCAGCAGAAGCGTTTTATTTTTAGATGGTTCAGACGTCCCCTGAACCTTTTGTAACCCTGTTAAATGGAGTCATTATTTGTATAAGTTCGTAGCAACGCTGACAATAGGACATATTCCTGAAAACACAGTATGGCTTTATATTTACAACAACAAAAAAATTAGGTTCAAATAGAAGGGGCGAGCGGAGGGTTTTAAATAAAACTATGAGCCACCAGAAAAGCATCAGACATTCTACATAAACATGATGCTTCAAGGTCATGCAACGTTAAGAGTTGCGCGATTGTATCAAATTGATGTTTAATTTCATGTATCCACAAAGGGGAAGTGAAACGGCGATACACAGCGGTTCTCAGTGAGGTCATTCTACAATTCAACCTCGCAATTCCGTAAACTTGTAGTTTGACTAATGATAAAACATTTGTTTATTGTGTTGTTTGCTTTGCGATAATGCCGTATGGTAGGTATAGCCAGATGAAAACAGAAACTCACCTAAACTCCGTCAGCAAGAATCAGCGCGCGCACTTCCGCTTGTTAAAAACCTCCTCAGTCGTCCTCTGTCTCGGAGACTGCCCGCTTATTAGTTCACAGCTAAATGATGACGTAATTTAACAACATTAACACGAGTGTTTTGTTAGTTAATAGTTGATTTTAGTAGATTTGAAAACTACTGGCCATAGGTAGCATAGGCGACATACATATTATCCAATAGCGCATAAGATATTAAACAGAAATGCCTAAATCTAAACAGATGTAATTCAAATGTATTCTACATATGCCCATAGACATTGAGCAGCTTGCATATATGATGCTGTCTACTTGCCGCCTCTATTTGTTCGGTGCAGGTCACGGGACAGTATAAACTGTTCATGTGACTGTCAAAAAGGGGAGGGTGAAAATACCACAAATATATGTCATGAATGATTAGAGCCCTGTGTTTTGCGCAATCATGTGACATGCTTGGATTTTAATCTTTAGTTTTATTAATCACATGGTACCCTTTTTCTTATGTCAGATGGTCCACCACCATCCATAGACAACTGCTTAAATGTTGGGTGTAATTCTCATCTGGGGCCCTGTGTTTAGTCATGATTGTACAAAACACAGGGCCCCAGATGGGCAAAGCCAGACAGCAACGGTGGGGTGTATAGTTCTCTGTATCTTGTGATCTCTAGAAAATATTGTAATAACTATATTTAAGATTATGAATAAACTTGGTGTCTTGGGTCCCTTTCAGATGTTGTTTTTCAAAAGGATCTGACCCTTTTCCCTCAATTTTCACCTAAAATGACATACCCAAATCTAACTGCCTGCAGCTCAGGACCCGAAGCAAGGATATGCATATTCTTGATACCATTTGAAAGGAAACACATTGACATTTGTGGAAATGTGAAATTAATGTAGGAGAATACAACACATTAGATATGTTAAAATATCTTGTACCATCATCTTTGAAATGCAAGAGAAAGGTCCTAATGTATTATTCCACCCCATTTAGGTTTTGGCCACTAGATGGCAGCAGTGTATGTGTAACGTTTTAGACTGATCCAATGAACCATTGCATATCTGTTCAAAATGTTGTGCCTAATTGGTTTATTATTACATTTTCAAAGTTCATAATTTTGTACTCTCCTCAAACAATTGCATGGTATTCTTTCACTGTAATAGCTACTGTAAATTGTACAGGACAGTAAGATTAACAAGAATTTAAGATTTCTGCCCATATCAGATACAGTTGAAGTCGGAAGTTTACATACACTTAGGTTGGAGTCATTAGTTTTTCAACCACTCAACAAATTTCTTGATAACAAACTATAGCTTTGGCAAGTCGGATAGGACATCTACTTTGTCCATGACACAAGTAATTTTTCCAAAAATTGTTTACAGATTATTTCACTTATAATTCACTGTATCACAATTCCAGTGGGTCAGAAGTTTACATACACTAAGTTGACTGTGCCTTTAAACAGCTTGGAAAATTCCATAAATTATGTCATAGCTTTAGAAGCTTCTGATAGGCTAATTGACATAATTTGAGTCAATTGGAGGTGTATCTGTGGATGTATTTCAAGGCATACCTTCAAACTCAGTGCCTCTTTGTTTGATATCATGGGAAAATCAAAAGAAATTAGTTAAGACCTCAGAAAAAAACAATTCTAGACCTCCACAAGTCTGGTTCATCCTTGGGAGCAATTTCCAAACGCCTGAAGGTAGCATGTTCATCTATACAAACAACAGTACACAAGTATAAACACCATGGGACCACGTAGCCGTTATAGCGCTCAGGAAGGATACATTCTGTCTCCTAGAGATGAACATACTTTGGTGTGAAAAGTGCAAATCAATCCCAGAACAACAGCAAAGGACCTTGTGAAGATGCTGGAGGAAACAGGTGCAAAAGTATCTGTATCCACAGTAAAACGAGTCCTACATCAACATAACCTAAATGTCCGCTCAGCAAGGAAGAAGCCACTGCTCCAAAACCTCCATTAAAAAGCCAGACTACGGTTTGCAACTGCACATGGGGACAAAGATCGTACTTTTTGGAGAAAGGTCCTCTGGTCTGATGAAACAAAAATAGAACTGTTTGGCCATTATGACCATCCTTATGTTTGGAGGAAAAAGGGGGAGGCTTGCATGCCGAAGAACACCATCCCAACCGTGAAGTACGGGGGTGGCAGCATCATGTTGTGGGGGTGCTTTGCTGCAGGAGGGACTGGTGTACTTCACAAAATAGATGGCATCATGAGGCAGGAAAATTACGTGGATATATTGAAGCAACATCTCAAGACATCAGTCACGAAGTTAAAGCTTGGTCGCAAATGGGTCTTCCAAATGGACAATGACCCCAAGCATACTTCCAAAGTTGTGGCAAAATGGCTTAAGGACAACAAAGTCAAGGTATTGGAATGGCCATCACAAAGCCCTGACCTCAATCCTATAGAAAATTTGTGGGCAGAACTGAAAATGCGTGTGCGAGCAATGCCTACAAACCGGACTCAGTTACACCAGCTCTGTCAGGGGGAATGGCCCAAAATTCATATTGTTGTGGGAAGCTTGAGGAAGGCTACCTGAAAAGTTTGACCCAATTAAACAATTTAAAGGCAACGATACCAAATACTAATTGAGTGCATGTAAACTTCTGACCCACTGGGAATGTGATGAAAGAAATAAAAGCTGAAATAAATCACTATTATTTTGACATTTCACATTCTTAAAATAAAGTGGTGATCCTAACTGACCTAAGACAAGGAATTTTTACTAGGATTAAATGTCAGGAATTGTGGAAAAACCGAGTTTAAAATGTATTTGGGAAAGGTGTATGTAAACTTCAGACTTCAACTGTATGTCTATGTCCTGGGATTTTTTTTTGTTACTTACAACCTCATGCTAATCACATTAGCTCAACCATCCCGCAGGGGGGGAAACACATATCCCAAAGAGGTTAAACAAAATAATCAAATAATACTGTGAAAGTGTCACTTTTTATTGGTAAATTGTCAAAAACTTCATGTAAATGCATTGCTGTTCAAAATGAACAGGCTAACTCACACAGTTCCATATAAAAACAATACACCAGAATAATAATTTAAAATGCATATCACTTCCCTGTTATGGGCTATTTATGGCATTAAACTGTTGATAATAGCGATGTGATACCAACAAAAACACACTAATGATTTCTGCATTGTGATCCCAACTCAGCTCAAGTATTCTGTATTTCCATTTCATACAAAAAATCATATTTTTAAAGTAAATGGAAATCAACCCTTGATGCAAAATGGCTGTATGAACCTTTCCAGGTGGAATCTGCAAACCTCTCATATATATGACAACATAATGAACACCCTTTTATGCCAATGAAGAAAATTGTGAACAAGTAGAAAAGAGAATAAATATGACTCTATACACAATCAGCTTGTCTACATTGTCAATTTAATAATATTAACTTCTGATTAGGATGACCTTAATACAAATAATCACATTTGTCAAATGTGTGTGTATGAATGTGTACCAAATCCATCCTGATCAGGAATCCAGGGACTGTGAGTGGTGGTGTGGCCATGTGTAGGATGGCCCTGCTTGAAGTAAAGACAGTGATGGGTTGGGTGTGGTGGGAGAAGGTGAGTGGGTCAGCCTGTGCTTCTTGAGCTGGCCCAGCTCCCTGAAACAGCAGCCACACTGGGCACAGCGGTAGGGCCTCTCCCCAGTGTGGATGCGCTGGTGCTTATGCAGACTGTCCAGGTGGCGGAAACGCTTCTCGCAATACCTGCAAGGATATGGCCTCTCACCCGTGTGAATGCGCTGGTGTGTCTTCAGACAGTAGAAGCGACGGAAGCCCCGGCCACACACGTTGCAACGATGCACCTTATCTGAGCTCTCCCTTCTGACTTCAAAAGCCCCAACAAGACCAGGGCCTTCTACAATAGGTGGGACAAAGCCCATGAAGTTACCATCATTGTCATGGTTATCGATGTGAGTTGGCATCTGTGGCGGCAGTTGTGATGATTCAGGGAGGTGTGACTCCAGCATACTAGGTAACTCAGGGTCGTTTTCAATTTTAACTGTTCCTTTGACTTCTTGCACCTCATCCAGCACCTGGATCAGGCCCAGGTCATTCACATTGCCTGCTGGGTGACTCGGACCCATCTCAAATTCAAAGTTGGTAATAGAGGTTCTGTGAGGGACCTCTACTGCCACTGTATCCCCCTCCTGCTCGTGTGGAATTCTTCTAGAGTCCTCTAATCCACTTGCCCTGACTTTGTACTCTGAAAGAGATGAATGACATCATCATGACCAGTGAGCAGGAGACTTTTCACTTATTGAGCGCATGCAAGTATTGATGTCTGTGTCCGGCGTAAGCCTACCTTTCTCTACAACTCCATCATCCGTGATGTAGAATTGATCCTCTGTATCCTCCTCAGTGTGTTGAGGTGAGCTTTCAACCTCTACTTGTGGCACTTTGGATGTTTGTGAAGAATTGGAGCAAGAGACAGTGGAGGAGGATGTCCGTATTCCTCTCAAGCTTGAGCTGCTCCTGGGCCATTCATGCTGCACTGTTGGTAAGCAAAGACCTACACTAGGGAGTGACTTCGAAAACTGGGATCGTGTGGATGAGGCTCGAAACGACTTGGGCACACGGGTCGTGCCCCTGTTCAGCATGCTGGATGGACTCCCCGTACCAGGACCTAATGTACCTGATCTAGGATGGTTGTGATTAAGGAGTAAACACTGTTTGATGTTGTTCTCGGCTGCTGTCATGTAGTACCGTACAGCGTTGAGTTCACCCTCCGATAGCTCAAGTCTCTCTCTCAAACTTTGGTTCTCACGATGAGACTCAGCAGCAGCAGTCCGAGCTGCGGTCATTTTGATGCCGACTACCCTGGCAGTTTCCTTTAAAACGGTTTCAACAGCACACCTTACTGCCCGTTCGATGGTCGATGCAAGTTCATATTGGAGGAAAGAGACACTGGCCTCCATCGTCAGACTCATTGTAGTGATTAGCTAGATGGGACGTTTCCCAACAGTTCTAATAAGCAAGCTACAACAAGAGGCTCGGGATGCAGTCCTTGTTTTGTAAGCAAGGTAGCTAGCTAGCAACTGCGTTAGCTACGTAACTCCGCTACTTAGCTAGCTAACGTTAAATGTCCAGCTAGCCGCTCTGGCATGATACACGAGTGACAGTCATTTTTTTAAAATCAAACAAACTGAACAACTCAATTACTCATACATTGAGTCAACTTGTTTCTCAACTGTTCTTACTCAAAAACGTGGTAATAACTTGTGTTAAATGTTTTGCTAGCTCACCTTTCTTCTTCTCTGAGGTTTTATGGCAACCAGGCAGACTATAAATTGTGGTCCACAACTATAAACTGTATTTCCGCCACCTACTGTACGGAGTAGTGAACTTGGGGGAAAAAATATTCCAGGAAAAATTACATATAAAAAAACAAAAATAAATAATAGCGCATCCCACTCCTTCAGTCACATACCGATCGATATCACATCCCTGCACAGGCTCGGGGGCCTGGGAGAGGGAACATTTGCGGCCAGTAGGCCTAATCCCTGCAATGTTTCAACCGTTCCTTCCTGAAGACCCCAAAACATTTCTGCGCAGATTATGGGCGCGTTCCTCTTCCCAGGCGTTGCTGACGCATACAGCTATCCACGTCATATGTTATATCAATCTGGTGCCCGACGGCACAGTCGATGAGGCTAGTATCGTAGCAAAGTCTATATATTTTTTAATAACTAACCCCATTTTTATAATTGACCAGAGCCTATTGTTTCAAATGGAAGCAAATTAATCATAGTGGGCAGAACAAGCAAGGGGGTGGGCAGAGCCAAGCACGAGCTAGCGAGGTCCTATTTGTGCGTTCTCGCATTTATTTGCATATTTCTGTTGGGGAACGTCTACGCTGTGAAGTTCGCGTTTGCAATAACCCAATTCGCTCTTGCGCTCCTTCTAAACAATGCAATTTTTAGAAACAAAAGGTAAGGTCTACAAAACTCAGTCCACTCGGTTTGTTACAGATTCTACTTTTGGAAACAGAAAACTGTGTGGAGATCAAATGTTTCATCAATTAATTTGCAGAATGTCCGCCAAAATCCCATTTCGCTAACATCTTCTTCCACTGCTTGCCACTGGGCTTCCTTTTTTCTCTCTCTTTTTTTGACACTGGGCTTCCTCTCATCACCATATTTGGTAGGGAGTTGAAATGCCGACCAGATGTTTCACATATTTCATCCGGTGAAATATCTGGCTCATTGTTGTATCTGTGATTAAATCCTGTTTCTTTGACTTCTTGTTTGCAAGCTCACCCAGAGATGAAGTGGAAGAGAGACGCCCAACTCGGTGGAAATTCTCTCTCCCTCCAGCAGGTGGCGGTTTTTCGTTGTTTCTCCCACCAAGCAATGAGTGTCGAATTTGGTCAATAAAAAAATGAATGGATTATTTTTTTATTTACTTAACCTTTATTTAACTAGGCAAGTCAGTTAAGAACAAGTTCTTATTTACAATGACGGCCTACCCCGATCAAACCTTAACCCGGACAATTGTGCACTGCCCTATGAGACTCCCAATCACGACCGGTTGCGATACAGCCTTGAATCAAACCAGGGTCTGTAGTGACACCTCTAGCACTGAGATGCAGTGTCTTAGACCGCTGCACCACTCAGGAGCCCTATTTGCTAAGTGAGATTTATTTGATCAAATAGAAATGTCCTAATTTTTTAATTGTTAAGTGTACTGATATAAGTAGGACACGTGTCATCCCGGCAACTTTGAGAAAAAACACTTTATAACAGTTATCTCGAGATGGCTATGCATATTATGAAATGCATATTAGGAAATGAGGCTAGTAACATAGCAACTCTCTCCATTGAATACAAGCGGTTGAGGTCAACAACCCTCATCGAATATTCAAATAATGATTACAATAATGAGATGTATTTGGCACGCCTCACCATGCATCAACTTTTGTGTGTCGCTTAGTTATGGCGTCAAATGAGGTACAGTGGAGGAGGAGCTTTGTGGGCCTTGTAGTTCTAGCAGAGGGCAGACAGACCCCATGTCGTGCAATGACCATACAGTCATTTTAACCAGCATTACTTGCATAACAGCATAGAGAGACAGCTAAAATAGGGGAAAGTATAGTATAGGTCTAGTACTGACAGAGGGTCAGATGTTACGAGTCTAGAATGATAGGTGAGATTCTCTATATCCTTTCAAAAAAGCCCAAATGCACCTAACATAACTTGCTAGCTCCTCGAATATCACATAGAAACATTATTTGATGGACTATGACACTCTCATATCATGTTTTTTAATCCCTCCAGGTGAGAATGGCTTCCAAACATGACAATAAATGAATGGTATTCTTCAATATTGCTTCTTTTTAAGGTCACAATTTTCCAGATCGTTGTTAAATAACTATGTGGCCTATGTGGCCAATAATGACTATGTTCATTTGTTTTGGAATTAGCCATTCCCAGAGCCATATATTTAGAAAGCTAGGCCAATGCAGTTTCTGCATTATGATACATTTACATGTGTTAGGTTCTTATTTTTCAGAGTAAATAACTCACGGACATTAGAGAAGCTTAACCAAGTTTAATTCTTCCCAAAGGGTCGTTGTTACGGATACAGTTATCCTGTGTGTGTGTGTATCCTGTGTGTGTTTCTTTTCTCTCCTTCTCCCCTCACAGGTGAAAACCATCACTCCCCAATCAGTCAACAATCAATCATCAATCAGAAGACACACCTCCTCCTATTTCCTACCCTATCACAGTTCCTTCCCCATGGTTTAAAAACCCCATCATTTGTTTGCTCTAGAGCAATCTCGAGCAATCTCTAGCTCAATCTCTCTGTAAATGCCAGGTCTGTAGGTCTCTGTGTTTCACTCTCGCTTTGTGTCTTAAACCTCTCTTTTGTTTAAACACCTCCATAGCACTTTGTCATCACCTGTGAGTATTGTTTTTGGTTATGGTGTTTGTTTGTTGCTGGTGGGAAAAGGGGGAAACCAAGACAAGTCGCCCATGGGCATACACTACCCGTAGGTGAACTTTGTTAAATACACTAGTTAGAACTGGGCGGACCACCCACTGTATTTTTGGTTAGTTAGTTAGCTGTTGTTAAAGTAGGCTAGTCTAGCTTAGGGGTGTTTTTGAATACTTATTGTTTCTTTCCTTGGGTCCAGCTCAGCCCCTTTTCCTGCTCCCCCCATTACCGTGTGTTTATAAATAAACCTGGAGTTTGACGGTAGATTTCTGTTGTCGTGGTTATTTCGTGCACACTTTTACTTTGTCACCATAATAATTTGCATGAGTTATGTTACGGGTCTCATTACCATCCCCCCTAGACTGCCGGGCCAAAAGGGATTCGTAACAGTCGTTACAGCTGTAATTCAGACAGACATGTTCCCATCATCACAAGTATATATACTCCACTTTAGACAATCCTCCTTCTCTCCAATCCTTACATCTTATGGTTCCACAGGAAGAGGGTAACATGATAATGTAACCATTATTGCTCCCTTCAGGAGATCTGACCTGACCTCAACCCCTCCTTCGCCTAATCCACAGATGTCCTCTCGTATCACCTATCGCACTCCCGTGACTCTCTCCCATCCACCCAGCACATTCCACAGCCACTCGGTCTTTCTACAGATCTATCCTTTATATACTATGAGTCTGATCTTTTATGTCTTTAATATATCAATGTTCAAAGTTTAGCCAGAATCCAACACATTACACTTCAACACTGTATGGCAGCCATGTTAGCTCCCCATTAACATCACATGAGGAATATTTAATCAATGATATTTAACTGAATGTCTAGAACTAGAACAATATTCTAAAAAAAAGTTGGCCCAACTCTCTAAATACATGGCACGGCCATTCCGATCATACCCTTGCATTCAGTGTCCTTGGGAACAAAACTTCATATTGATGTGACCCAACAACGGCTCCAAGGACTAGTAGGTGACATTCTCTTAAAATGGGAACACATTATATTTTAGGACAATTGTGGTCTCTATGTTTTGTTAAATGTTCCACTGCCACCCACTGTTTAAGCAAAGAATTGAACATCAAATCAGCCTCTTTGACTTCGGACATTTCTTGCATGCAAAAAATGGAGCGCAAAATGCACAATTGTGTTTATCTAAAGGTTTAATCAGGAAAAGCTTTATGGTCCAAAGATAAGAGTGGTCACCCAGTTTTGGAATTTACTCCAGCTAACCATGCCTTTTTACGTAAAGCATATGTACTGTTGTGGGCTAAATCAGGGTCACACAGAGTGTTTCCTGGTAGCCTCAAACAAATCTACTTTGAAACAAAAGTGTACACCTCACACACGTGGTTATGGGCTTAAAATAAAAGATGACACCTGTACCATATACAGAGCATTCGAAAAGTATTCAGACCCCTTGACTTTTGCCCCATTTTGTTACATTACATCCTTATTCTAAAACGGATTAAAATGTTTTTCTTTCTCACCAATCTACACACAATACCCCATAATGACAACGCAAAAACAGGTTTTTCAAAAGTTTTGCAAATCCATTAAACATAAATGGAAATGTCACATTTACATAACTATTCAGACCCTTTACTCAGTACTTTGTTAAATCACCTTTGGCACCAATTACAGCCTCGAGTCTTCCAGGGTATGATGCTACAAGCTTGGCACACCTGCATTTGGGGAGTTTCTCCCATTCTTCTCTGGTGATTCTCTCAAACTCTGACAGGTTGGATGGGGAGCCTCGCTGCACAGCTATTTTCAGGTCTCTCCAGAGATTATTTCAGGTCTCTCCGGGCTCTGGCTGGGCCACTAACAGACATTTGGAGATTTGTCCCAAAGCCACTCCTGGGTTGTCATGGCTGTGTGCTTAGTGTCGTTGTCCTGTTGGAAGGTGAACCTTCACCCCAGTCTGAGGTCTTGAGCTCTCTGGAGAAGGTTTTCATTTTCTCTCTGTACTTTGCTCCATTCATTTTCCCTCAATCCTTACTAGTCTTCCAGTTCCTGCCACTGAAAAACATCCCCACAGCATGATGCTGCAACCACCATGCTTCACCGTTGGGATGGTGCCAGGTTTCCTCCGAACGTTGGGATGGTGCCAGGTTTCCTCCGAACATGACGCTTGTCATTCAGGCCAAAGAGTTAAATGTTGGTTTCTTCAGACCAGAGAATTTTGTTTCTCAATGTCTGAGAGCCCTTTAGGTGCCTTTTGGCAAACTCCAAGAGGATTGTCGTGTGCCTTTTACTGAGGAGTGGCTTCCGTTTGGCCACTCTACCATAAAGGCCTGATTGGTGGAGTGCTGCAGAGATGGTTGTCCTTCTGAAAGGTTCTCCCATCTCCACAGAGAAACTCTGGAGCTCTGTCAGAGTGACCATCAGGTTCTTGGTCACCTTCTTGACCAAGGCCCTTCTTCCCTGATTGCTCAGTTTGGCCAGGCTGCCAGCACTAGGAAGAGTCCTGGTGGTTCCAAACTTCTTCCATTTAAGAATGATGGAGACCACTGTGTTCTTGGGGACCTTCAATGCTGCAGAAATGTTTTGGTACCGTTCCCCAGATCTGTGCCTCGACACAATCCTGTCTCAGGGCTCTACGGACAATATCTTTGAGCTCATGGTTTGTTTTTTGCTCTGACATGCACTGTCAACTGTGGGACCTACCTGTGGGATAGGGGTGTGCCTTTCCAAATCATCTTCAATCAATTTAATTTACCACAGATGGACTCCAATCAAGTTGTAGAAACATCTCAAGGATGATCAATGGAAACAGGATGCACCTGAGATTAATTTCGAGTCTCATAGCAAAGGGTTCGAATACTTATGTAATTAAACATTTATGTAATTGTTTTTGCTTTTTAATAAAAACCTGTTTTTGCTTTGTCATTATGGGGCAGAGGGGTGTAGATTGATGAGGGAAAAAATATTTCATCCATTTTAGAAGAAGGCTGTAACGTAACAAAATGTGGAAAAGGTCAAGGGGTCTGAATACTTTCCGAATGCACTGCAGAGTTGAAATATATTTCATTTTGATTTTTTTGTCATTATGGGGCAGAGGGGTGTAGATTGATGAGGGGAAAAAAATATTTCATCCATTTTAGAATAAGGCTGTAACGTAACAATATGTGGAAAATGTCAAGGGGTCTGAATACTTTCCGAATGCACTGCAGAGTTGAAATATATTTAATTTTGAGTTTGCATGTCAATATTACACTGTATATACATCACAGGAGACTGAAATATAACAAAACTGTTTGACATAGAAACACTGGATTTCCAGCATTAAAAATAAATACATGTTTATTCATTATGAAATTATGAAAAATATTAATGACATTCCACCCATGAGGCCACTAAAGGTCATTTGACTGCAGAAAAGGGCTATGTGTGGACTTTGCTCTGATTAAGGGGAACCCCTATTGGAACTAAAAAATCTGAAGATGTATGCTTATGAGTAGTTCAAGTAAGACATTTTTAGTGGCACGTATAATATGTGCATGCATGCGTCTTTTCAATCTGTGGATGTATGGCTCCTTGTGTCCATCTCTTTGCTCAAACCCTTGCTGTTGCTAGGCAACCTATCCTCATTTCCTACAGTCCCTTATGGGGCCTGCAGAGGGACAAGGCAGGTGGGATGTACCATTGCCTTACTTTGTGTAGGGGGATGATGCTTGTCCCTGCCTCTAATATTGCTACCTTGCTGTTTCACTAACTTGCATGTCCAAGCCTTATAACCCCTTTGTCTGAAACAGAGTGCACTGCAACCAGACCCAAAGAAGGTAGTCTACTGTATTATGTTGAACTTCAAAGCACACCTTCAGCTTTTCCAATTACTTTTTGGAATGCACTGACATACAAAGTGTCAAAGAAAGCAAACCATGCATTCCCTTTAGATGTGTGTTGATCATTCACCTATCCACAGACTATGGCAGGTCTCGACACCAATTCAACCAAAACCAGTCACTGGGTTTCTGGGGTAAGCCCCCCCAAAACATATTGTTTTAGCTGGGAGTAAGCAGACTTATATAGAAATTGAGAGCTTTTTTGTTATTGTTTTGTTGATTAAAATGCATTCTCTCAGAAAGTCCTATCTTTTTTTTTGTCTTTCTTTGAAGAAACAGCAATTTTGACTGATCGAAGGCCTAGGTTTCCCCCTACCATGGGGTCATTATTATAAATAAGAATTATTGGTTTGTTTGGTCCAATTTTGAACAATGCTCTACTCCAGTTAAACCATAGCATATATTTATCAGGCCTATATGGCCATTTAGAACCAGCTGCTTGTTTCTAGTTTACTCCTGTCTTACAAATGCATTACAATATAAGGATATAATGATTATGCATATTGGGTTTGTTTGTGTGTGTGCGTGCTTGTGTCTGTGTGTGTGTGTGCATGTGCACACCTCTCTGTCTCTCTATCATACTCTAAAGTGTATACAGTTCAATGACAGTTTAAAAATGCATTATATAGCCCATAAGAATATAATTATTATGCAAATGACGTGTGTATTCTGTGTGGTGTGTGTTTGTGTGGTGTGTGTACGCACAGGCCTCTGACCTCTCTATTGCACTGTAATGTTCACACAGTCAATGACAGTAAATAAAGCAAAAGTTAAAAAATATATAAAAATGTGACAGACAGATGATTTCGAAATTAGCAGATTACTCCCTATCGTGAATATAAAACCATGGCTTGATAAAACCCCAGCAGCTCTCACCAGCCTATGGCCTTGCACTTTCTCTCTCTCTCACACACACACATCTGTTAATTATTATTTTTTTAATTAAAGGAACCCTTAGTTACATCTCCAGAGTAATTAGGCTACTCTGAGGTATTAATTACACAAGTAGTTTAATCAAAAAGTGAAGGGGAAGAAGTAAGAAATCGGCTATGCTGAGTGATGAGTTGAGGCCCATTGGAGCAACTTCAACAGTGATTTGGTTCTTGGTGGGTGGGCAGCCATTTTCCTATAGGCTAGTGGAAGTAGTTAACGCTATAATCGCACACTGCAGTGAGGGATAGTCTGATTAGTCAATAACTAAGACGCGAAAGGGTTATCATAGAGTAGACAAATGCGACCCTGTGATGATCTAAATCTGCAGTAGGCCGAGGACCTTCTGACAGTCATCCCACCCGTATCCAGTAGACACCAGAGGGGGGTTCTAAAATGGTACAGCCCGAAATGGGTGTGGTTGAATCGTGTTTATGAGATCTAACGTTAGCAAGCGCAGATTTCATCTGAAACTACGTTATTGTGTTAGATGTATTAGAATTCTGCAATTTAGAGATAAAAATAAAATAACACCTCGTGTGAATATACATTATTGCATGCTATTATTTTATTTATTTATTTGTGTACCGATGGGTGGGTTTCCTGTACCTCCGGCAAGATAGCCTTTTTTAAATTGTATTTATATTTTTCTCTCAAGAGCTTAAGCCTGTGTTTTGCAATTTATTTAATAATTCATTTTTGACGAGGAGGCGGCGGTCATTACGAAGCGAGGGAGTGAGAGGAGAGAGGGAGGAGGAAGAGATCCGCGAACTAGCAAGGGAGGAAGGAAGCGAGGATCAAGAAAAATACAATCAAGAGAAAAGCGGAGCATAGAAAACCCATTTATTAATTTCATAAGGTTCAGTGCATTTTCTTTGATGCGTGGACAGACTGCAATTGTGTTCAACTCGCTCCAACAAAGATGTTTTCGAGTTTATGAAGGTCTCGGGCGTAGAAAAGCAAACCATTCTGAAGAGGAAACGGGAACACAACAGCAGATCTCATCTTTTCAAGAGGTCCAATCAAACGGAGATATGGTGTCTGTGTACTTCGATCTTTAATATTGATTTGTACAGCCGACATTGGAGATACTCTGAGCAAGAATCTAGAAGACAAGGAGCAGAGAGGATATTGAAAATATCTACATATTTTTGTCCCTATTTTGTTTTCTAAAGAAAAAAGGGGCCAATAAACACCCCCAGCCTTTTTGAAACATTGCATCCAGATATTTTTTTCGAGAAAGACCAGCAACCTCATCGGAAGCATTAACTAACAGGTAGCCAGCCATCCATTATAAAATGCTGTCAGAATTGTCTTGGATGTAAGATGGCTGGATGATGATGGGCCTATTCATGACTATGCTCATCATTTCGATGAAATAGTTTTTCATCTGTATTTTTTGGTAAATATATACATATGGACAAACATCCCCACTGTACAAATGGTTTTATATCTGCGTATAGCATAACTTGCTGTACATTATTACGATAACCTATATTAATAGAAAACCCCTTAAGCGTTTGCATATTTAGCGGCTTCGAAAAATGCCAGGGTTGCCAGGGTGTCAATGCCATTAACCGTGAATGCCCATGGCTCACTGCTATAATAATCGAATTAGGGCCTTAAATTCATCAAGTTACTGCTACCTATGTCAAGTAGCTCTATACATTTGTAGGTAGCCTAGGCTACTGTTGCTTGCAGTGAGGGAGTAGCCGTCTGAGTTGCGCCGCAAGGCCGATGTAGGCAACCTATTTGTTGATCAGGGAAGGCTCTATAACAGTGTCTGTGCTGCTATCTGACCTTAAAATGGATTTCACATTCAATGCAAGGAATTTGTTTAGATTTCTAGAAAATTATACCGAACGTCAATCCAATGACGCTAATATAATGTGCTTAATATGAGTTTACCAGTCTTGGTTCTCTGTGAAATATCAACCGAATAGACCAGTAGGCCTATCATTTACTGTGCATGAACATAAGGGGTGTGGCCACATTGTCATTTTGCATAATTCTTCCAAAGCAGAAGCATGTCTTTGACCCATAGTTTAGGTCAATTATCATTGGTTATCTCTGGTCTTAGAGAAAAGGCTTAAATAGCTATTATGGTTACATTTTAGCCCACATATTCTAAGCACTGGACACGTGGGTTGTTCGGTACAATAAATCATCATCACTATTCAGCAGTGTTCCATCATCTGGCCTTCTGTAACAATCTGTCTCTTTGTGATGGGCGTCCAGGGCCCTGCGCACATGTGGATTGGAATAAGATTGGCTACAGCAGCACCATTTGAACAATTATTACATATACAGATTAAAGTGAGCGTTAAAATATATCATTCCATTCCCAGAGAATTCACTGTGTGGAACACATCCTGGCCTAGATGGGGCACTTTAAGGTCTTGTCTGCTGTGTATTTTACAATTGTTGTACATCTGCAATAGGCTTACAACACTAATTTATGTAAATGATGCCTTCAGTCCACAGCATCAAGAACAACCTTGATGTTCAACACTTCAATTCTACCAGAAGCCCTTTCATACAGTGATGTTCTTGCGGAAGGGTTAGGAACAGGAATTTGTGTCCAGACAACATGGGATTGGTTTGGTTACTACCTGGTGAGGTGAATTGCATTGTGATAACAAAGTCCAAGAAAGCATGTGGAAAGGAGGAAACCAAAAATGGGGCATTTGATGATGTCAATGGGCGATTGCGTCTCATCACATTTCATGATGCCCACTCCTCTCCTCTCCCACCCTGGTGTCTGGTGATGATGCACCACCACCACCCCCCTTAGTGCTTTATTGGCTAAATGAGCAGCTGTGCCAGGAGACTGTGACCCACTCATTTCCTCCTGTCGCCTTCCATTAGTGCTGTGTGATCCATCTGGTTGGAGGTTCCCCCAGGGAACAATGACCCAGCTAATTGCTCGTCTCCCTAGCCTAGTAGATGGCGATGGTGTGGATGTTTCTGGTTGTTTGTGCATGTGAAGTTGGAAGCCTTTAATAACATGGAACATGTGATGTGAGTGTTAGGTAATGCTAACTAACTATGAGGCACTGGGATTAGAGGAATATATGAAAAATGTGAACACCACCTGTGACACTACCTGATACATGCAGTCTACCTGTGAACACTATCTGATACATGCAGTCTACAGTCTACCTGTGAACACTACCTGATACATGCAGTCTACAGTCTACCTGTGAACACTACCTGATACATGCAGTCTACAGTTTACCTGTGATACTACCTGATACATGCAGTCTACAGTCTACCTGTGAACACTACCTGATACATGCAGTCTACAGTCTACCTGTGAACACTACCTGATACATGCAGTCTACCTATGAACACTACCTGATACATGCAGTCTACAGTCTACCTGTGATACTACCTGATACATGCAGTCTATAGTCTACCTGTGATACTACCTGATACATGCAGTCTATAGTCTACCTGTGAACACTACCTGATACATGCAATCTAAAGTCTACCTGTGAACACTACCTGATACATGCAGTATACAGTCTACCTGGGATACTACCTGATACATGCAGTGTACAGTCTACCTGTGAACACTACCTGATACATGCAGTCTACAGTCTACCTGTGGTACTACCTGATACATGCAGTCTACAGTCTACCTGTGATACTACCTGATACATGCAGTCTACAGTCTACCTGTGATACTACCTGATACATGCAGTCTACCTGTGAACACTACCTGATACATGCAGTCTACAGTCTACCTGGGATACTACCTGATACATGCAGTCTACAGTCTACCTGTGATACTACCTGATACAGGCAGTCTACCTGTCTGTGAATGCATGTTCTTTTTTAATATCTGTGTTTTCCAAGTACCGGTGCACTGCCACCGACAGAGGTATAGTATTGACAGTGATGCAAATCTAATGTGCAAAACAGAGTAGAATGGTTAGAGGTATTTCATCGGTGTCTAACAGATTTGAATAGTCCCACCAACTCATGTAAATACTTGTGCCCAATTTGGGATAGAATTTGAATGTGAAACCTCTCTCTCTCTCTTTCTTTCTCTTGTGGGGTTGGATGTAGATGGGAGGATTACTTATTACCCCTGGGTCCAATTTCTAATTCCATTGATGTTGGGCGATTAGGCCTGGCTCACAGTCAGTGTTCCAATTCATCCCAAAGACGTTTGATGGGGTTGAGGTCAGTGTTCTGTGCAGCCCAGTCAAGTTCTTTCACACTGATCTCAACAAACCATTTCTGTATGGACTCCGCTTTGTGCACAGGGGCATTGTCATGCTGAAACATGAAAGGGCTTTTCCCAAACTGTTGCCACAAAGTTGGAAGCACAGAATGGCCTAGAATGACGTTGTATGCTGTAGTGTTAAGATGTCCCTTCACTGGAACTAAGGTGCCTTGCCCAAACCATAATAACAGCCCCAGACCATTATCCCCGGGCGCTGAAGACATGGATGACGATTTAAGCACCTCTCAGATTCAGAAGGGTTCGGTCAAATGCGGAAAACACATTTCAGTTGAATACATCCTTTCCCTTTTCTCCTCCACCAAACGTTACAGCTGTCACTATGCATTCAGATGGTGAAGCGTGATTCATCACTCCAGAGAACGCATTTCCACTGCTCCAGAGTTCAATGGCGGCAAGCTTTACACCGCTCCAGCCAATGCTTGACATTGCGCATGGTGATCTTAGGCTTGTGTGCGGCTACTCGGCCATGGAAAGCCGTTTCATGAAGCTCCCTGCTAACAGCTCTTGTGCTGATGTTGCTTCCAGAGGCAGTTTGGAACTCGGTAGTGAGTGTTGCAACCGAGGACAGACGATTTTTACACGCTTCAGCACTTGACGGTCCTGTACTGTGAGCTTGTGTGGCCTACCACTTTGCAGCTGAGCCATTGTTGCTCCTAGACATTTCCACCTCAGAATAACAGCACTTGCAGTTGACCGGGGCAGCTCCAGCAGGGTAGAAATGTGCTGAACTGATTTGTTGGAAAGGTGGCATGCTATGACGGTGCCACGTTGAGCTCTTCAGTAAGTCACTGAGCTCTTCAGTAAGGCCATTCTACTGCCAATGTTTGTCTATGGAGATTGCATGGCTGTATGCTTGATTGTATACACCTGTCAGTAACGGGTGTGGCTAATTTTGAAGGGGGTCAAAACATACAACACATACTTTTGTATATATAGTGTATATATACAGTACCAGTCAAAATTCTGGACAGCTACTCATTCAAGAGTTTTTCTTTATTTTTTACTATTTTCTACATTGTATAATAATGGTGAAGACATCAAAACTATGAAATAACATACATGGAATCATGTAGTAACCAAAAGTGTTAAACAAATCAAAATATATTTTATATTTGAGATTCCATATGCCATGATGACAGCTTTGTACACGCTTGGCATTCTCTCAACCAGCTTCATGAGGTAGTCACCTGGAATGCATTTCAATTAACAGGTGTGCCTTTTTAAAAGTTACTTTGTGGAATTTATTTCCCTCTTAATGCATTTGAGCCAATCAGTTTTGTTGTGACAAGGTAGAGGTGGCATACAGAAGATAGCCCTATTTGGTAAAAGACCAAGTCCATATTATGGCAAGAACAGCTCAAATAAGTGATGAGAAACGACAGTCCATCATTACTTTAAGACATGAAGATCAGTCATTCCGGGAAAATGTCAAGAACTTTGGATTGCAGTCGCAAAAAACATCAAGCGCAATTTTCAAAATTTAAATTGAACCTTTATATAACTAGGCAAGTTAGTTAAGAACAAATTCTTATTTTCAATGACGGCCTAGGAACAGTGGATTTCCCCTGTTCAGGGGCAGGACGACAGATTTGTACCTTGTCAGGTCGGGCATTCGAAATTGCAACCTTTACTAGTCCAACGCTCTAACCACTAGGCTACCCTGCTGCCCCGATGAAATTGGCTCTCATGAGGACCGCCACAGGAAAGGAAGACCCTGACTCGGACTCTGCTGCAGAGGAAAAAGTTCATTAGAGTTAACTGCACATCTGAAATTGCAGCCCAAATAAATGCTTCGGAGTTCAAGTAACAGACGCATCGCAACATCAACTATTCAAAGGAGACGGCGTGAATCAGGCCTTCATGGTCAAATTGCTGCAAAGAAACCACTACTAAATGATACCAATAAGAAGAAGAAGAGACTTGCTTGGGCCAAGAAACACGAGTAATGGACTTAGACCGGTGAAAATCTGTCCTTTGGTCTGAAGAATCCTAATGTGAGATTTTTGGTTCCAACCCCTGTGTCTTTGTGAAATGCAGAGTAGGTGAATGGATGATCTCCACGTGTGGTTCCCACCGTGAAGCATGGAGGAGGAGGTGTGGGGGTGCTTTGCTGGTGACACTGTGATTTATTTAGAATTCAAGGCACACTTAACCAGCATGGCTACCACAGCATTCTACAGCGATATGCAAGCCCATCTTGTTTGCGCTTAGTGGAACTATAATTTGTTTTCAACAGGACAATGACGCAACACACCTCCAGGTTGTGTAAGGGCTATTTGACCAGGAGGGAGAGTGATGGAGTGGTGAATCAGATGACCTGGCCTCCACAATCACCCGACCTCAACCCAATTGAGATGGCTTGGGATGAATTGGATTGCAGAGTGAAGGAAAAGCAGCCAACAAGTGCTCAGCATTTGTGGCAACTCCTTCAAGACTGCTGGAAAAGCATTCCAGGTGAAGCTGGCCGAGAGAATGCCCAGAGTGTGCAAAGATGTCAAGGCATAGGGTGGCTACTTTGAAGGATCTAAAATCAAAAATATATTTTGATTTGTTTAACAGTTTTGGTTACTACATGATTCTCTATGTGTTATTTCATAGTTTTTGTTTTGTTTTTTTGTCTTCACTATTATTCTACAATGTAGAAAATATAAAGAAAAGCCCTTGAACTGTATATGTATATAATGGTGTGTACTGTAGAGAGTATGGACCGTATATGAATAGAAAAAAAGTGTACAGCAGTAGTTATATAGGATGAGCCTTGACTAGAACACAGTATATACATATGACAGTAATGGTAACAATGTGATGGTAACAATATACAGTTGAAGTCGGAATTTACATACACTTAGGTTGGAGTCATTAAAACTCGTTTTTCAACCACTCAACAAATCTCTTGTTAACCAACTATAGTTTGGCTAGTCGGGTAGGACATCTACTTTGTGCATGACACCAGTAATTTTTCCAAGAATTGTTTACAGACAGATTATTTCACTTATAATTCACTGTATCACAATTCCAGTGGGTCAGAAGTTTACATACACTAAGTTGACTGTGCCTTTAAACAGCTTGGAAAATTCCATAAATTATGTCATAGCTTTAGAAGCTTCTGATAGGCTACTTGACATAATTTGAGTCAATTGGAGGTGTACCTGTGGATGTATTTCAAGGCCTACCTTCAAAGTCAGTGCCTCTTTGCTTGACATCATGGGAAAATAAAAAGAAATCAGCCAAGACCTCAGAAAACAATGGTAGACCTCCACAAGTCTGGTTCATCCTTGGGAGCAATTTCCAAACGCCTGAAGGTACCATGTTCATCTGTATAAACAATAGTATGCAAGTATAAACACCATGGGACCACGCAGCCGTCATACCGCTCAGGAAGGAGACGCGTTCTGTCTCCTAGAGATGAACGTACTTTGGTGCGAAAAGAGCATATCAATCCCAGAACAACAGCAAAGGACCTTGTGAAGATGCTGAAGGAAACGGGTACAAAAGTATCTTTATCCACAGTAAAACAAGTCCTATATTGACACAACCTGAAAGGCCGCTCAGCAAGGAAGAAGCCACTGGTTCTTCCTTGCTGATTGTACTTTTTAGAGAAATGTCCTCTGGTCTTATGAAACAAAAATTTAACTTTTTGGCCATAATGACCATTGTTATGTTTGGAGGAAAAGGGGGGAGGCTTGCAAGCCGAAGAACACCATCCCAACCGTGAAGCACAGGTGGCAGCATCATGTTGTGGGGGTGCTTTGCTGCAGGAGGGACTGGTGCACTTCACAAAATAGATGGCACCATGAGGATGGAAGTTTATGTGGATACATTGAAGCAACATCTCAAGACATCAGTAGTTAAAGTTAAAGCTTGGTCACAAATGGGTCTTCCAAATGGGCAATGACCCCAAGCATATTTCTTAAATTATGGCAAAATAGCTTAAGGATAACAAAGTCAAGGTATTGGAGTGGCCATCAAAAATCCCTGACCTCAATCCCATAGAAAATTTGTGGGCAGAACTGAAAATGTGTGTGCGAGCAAGGAGGCCGACAAACCTGACTCAGTTACACCAGCTCTGTCAGGAGGAATGGGCCAAAATTCACCCAACTTATTGTGGGAAGCTTGTGGAAGGCTACCTGAAATGTTTGACCCAAGTTCAACAATTTGAAGGCAATGCTACCAAATATTAATTGAGTGCATGTAAACTTCTGACCCACTGGGAATGTGATGAAATAAATAATAAAAGCTGAAATATTCTGACATTTCACCTTCTTAAAATAAAGTGGTGATTCTAACTGACCTAAAGACAGGGAATGTTTACTTGTATTACATTTCAGGAATTGTGAAAAACTGAGTTTAAATTTATTTGGTTAAGGTGTATGTAAACTTCCGACTTCAACTGCTGGTCTAGTGCAGTGTTTCCCAAACTCGGTCCTGTGGCGCTGTGTAGTGCTAGGGCAACAACCAAAACGTACACCCCTTGGGGTCCCCAGGACCGAGTTTGGGAAATGCTTGTCTAACGGGTGAAAAATGGAGTAATTTGGAAATGTAGTTTGTTATAATTCTAGTATCAGCCATTTTCAGGAGGATATTTCACTAGGTGATCCAGATCCTGCTGTAAAATAGTTTTCAGAGCACAGTATGCCTTCATTTTGTAAATGTAATGTGTGAACAACATAGATCACTAGTACGTGAGGCTGTTAAAGAGAAAAACATTAGTTTTGATACGGCAGATTGAACAAATTGACATTTTTGTGTCCACCAGAATTGACCATAATCGTTGGAATGTTGAATCATTAACAAGTCGTTGTAAAATATAGTAAGAAACAGGCAATAACATGGTAGTTATGGAAAAATTCCACTGCCAAATTCTTTGAATGACAGCTATGCTAAATAGAGATTCAAAACTGCTTTAACACACATTGCATGCATCAACCAATGGTTGTTCAATGTGTCTGTAATAAATAACAAATGCTGCCTGCAGTAATCCTAATCTTGTTTCTGTGCATTAAGTCGTTTGTGGATATCAGAGAGCCCATTAAATGATGAAGCGCTTTCTCAGATTATACCAGATTAGAGATTATTCTCCACTGATAAACCAGACAAGGCTGTACAACCATAAACATACAGATTACAAGCTTTCCATATTTTACATGTGCTATGTTGGTAAACCATGCACTTAAAATACTGAATTAAGTATTATTTGACCATTTATACACCCAATTTACTCAATCTAGCTGCCGCTCCGCAGCCATGTTTGTGATGGTGTAAAACAACTAGCCTCCGGGTGAAATATGCCAAAATGATTATGATGAGATCACACCCATTGATCTGGTTGAGACCAGCAGAGGACCACAAGACCTCTGATGTAGTTTGAGTCAATTACTCACCATGATAACACTGCAATCAAATCATTCAACCTGATACGCGTGTTATGTCATTACATTACAAGCAGATGATTGGTTTGTTCTGACGCAGGCACTGTCCATCATTCTATTTTGACGTTTCTTCTCTTCGACGGAATCCTAACTTTGAACTCTTATCACTCTCCTGGCAATCTGCATGAATGTTTTAAGTTTCACCTTTCATCCTATTTTCCATCCTTTGCTCCCACCAGGTGACTGTTTGAGTGACAGAGGATATCGTCGAGGCCAGGGATCCAAAATGAGCGAGCTGGAGCAGCTGCGTCAGGAGGCGGAACAACTTAGGAACCAGATAAGAGTATGGCCGCGTTCTCCTGCTCACACGTTGCATGCATCAACCAATGGTTGCGTGTCTTATCAATGTGCACTGCAGTCAGGCACTAGATTACTATACATATGATGTCGTTAGCTGACACATAAAATACCTATCCAGACGAAGTAAGATCAGCAACGTCTGAGCAGCGGAACACAGCCCAATTGTGATCTTTTTTTGCTAATTGGTCTTTTGACTAATCAGTTCAGCTCTTTTGCCAATAATTGGGCAAAATATCAGAATTGGTGTGCCTGTGTAAACACAGCCAGAATGTCACTGATCTGGGCCCACATTTACAAAGTCACAGAGCCTTGGAGTGCTGATCTAGGATCAGTTTGACCTTTTACTGTAGATTATACAGAATGAGATTACAGGATATGGACAGAAGGACCTGAACCTAGATCAGCAGTCCTACTCTGACGCTTTATGATCTCAATTAAAGCAGTAAAACCATTGGGTTTAGGAGAGAAGGGGGATGGTGGAAAAGGGAGTTGGCCTAATGAACCATATGGAGAGGTGGGGGGTTGACCTGGGTAAGATTGAGGGAGAGTGCTAATGCTTGTCTAACCACTCTCTGTTTCTCTGTCTCTTAGGATGCCAGGAAAGCATGTGGGGACTCAACCCTAACACAGGTAAGTAGCCCACATAAAAGACAACATGATTATAAACACATAGCCACATAAAAGACAGTATGATTGGTATAGATGTGTCTTGTGTCTGGAAGCCCCGAACACGGTCAATAAAAGTGTTTATCAATGCCTTAACCGACATACAATATAGCCTACAGTACATTACATTGCCACATTAACCCTGTGATAAACTTGTCTTCACAATACTTTTCTGTGTGTTTGTGTGTCAACCAGATAACAGCAGGTCTGGATCCAGTGGGGAGGATTCAGATGCGGACGAGGCGCACTCTTCGTGGCCACCTGGCTAAGATCTATGCCATGCACTGGGGCACAGACTCTAGGTGGGTGTAACGTTATGCCAACCCCTTAGGGGGCGTATCCCTCTCTCTTCACACTCTCACTCATGGTGGTACAAGCTGTGCTTGTTTTGAGTAGGTATAATACAATGGTTCTACCTCTTTGTCTCCACAGACTCCTGGTCAGCGCCTCTCAAGATGGAAAACTGATCATCTGGGACAGCTACACCACTAACAAGGTGAGAGCTGCACCCAAATAACAATAATAACAACAACAATCTCCCCGAGAGGCCTGACTAGGTTGACTCACTGTCTGCCTTCAGGAATTGGAAGTTAAATGGGAGCATACTAAAGACCTTCCTTTACTAGGAATGTGTGTTTGACTCATCTCATAATCTGCTTACATCATAACCACCCAGAGTCACTTTGACATTCAAATGACATTATGCAACGGCACCCAGAAAAGACCCCCACAATTCAGTATAGGGGAAGCACGATGGACTATTATTGTGCTACTTCTGCTGTGTCTGGATTTGGACTTGGAGCAGGACTCATGCCTGGCCCCAGTTGTGATGCTACTCTCCTTCTCCATGGCCATGCCTTTATTCTGTGACACACAGTGACCAACTCTTATCCCCCCAGATGCATGCTATCCCCCTGCGCTCCTCCTGGGTGATGACCTGTGCATATGCCCCCTCTGGTAACTACGTGGCCTGTGGAGGTCTGGACAACATTTGCTCCATCTACTGCTTGAAGACCCGTGAGGGCAACGTCAGGGTCAGCAGGGAATTACCTGGACACACAGGTGAAGAAGCACTACTACACACAAATACCTATGTGACAAAAAGCTTGAGGGATTTTGTGTTCATTTTCCTTTGAGAAATCATGGAAGTGTCTTAGCTAGGTTATGTGATTTTATTTGAACCTCACCGACTCTTAACTTCCCCTGTGGCACTACATATGGTTGTGTATGCAGTTCAGTTGTGTATTCCTACCTGTCCCTCGGTGAGCCCCAGGTTCCAAACAAGGATGACTTTAATTCACATGGCTAATTAGTCACAGAGCAACACAATTATAACGACCTGAGACATCCGCTAGAATGTCCCTTAGCTGCGTTACAGTGCTAGCTCACCTGTGGCTTCAAATGAGTCACATTCTGTAGCATGAGTATCGTTGTAGTTAAGTCTCTGTAGGAGTAACATGCATTGATATGCTGCAGTCAGTGTTCTAATAGATGTTTTTATTTGTGCTACAGGTTACCTGTCCTGTTGCCGTTTCATCGATGACAATCAAATCATCACAAGCTCAGGAGACACTACCTGGTGAGTCCTGATGGATTAGTTACCAAGGCTGATGGAGAATGCAAATATAAATATACTAGATCTCCCACATTTTAGCGTCCCCCTCGTGAAAGCGAAGCTACTTTTTCCTGCAATTCCTACACATTTTTCCATAGGGTAGAGGAAGGTGCTTGCAGTTTTTATATGATAACTGATGATCAATTAGTCCCACCACGGTCGGTAATTCAATCATTCTTACCACAAGTTTAGATTGGTAAAGTCTAGCGGCCAGCAAATTTTTTTTTGCTGACATGGGCTAATTGCGCATGGCTACAACCACATGTCCCAATTGCACCTTGTGTATTCTATTATTCTAACTCTCAACAGTAAGTTGAGACCCCGACCTGAGTTCCAAAAAAGATATACAGTACCAGTCAAAAGTTTGGACACACCTACTCATTCCTGGGTTTTTTCTTTATTTGTACTATTTTCTACATTGTAGAATAATAGTGAAGACATCATATAAATATATTTTGATATGTTTAACACTTTTTTGGTTACTACATGATTCCATATGTGTTATTTTATAGATTTGACATCTTCAATTATTATTCTACAATGTAAAAATAAAGAAACCCTTGAATGAGCAGGTGTGTCCAAACTTTTTACTGGTACTGTATATATTTTCTTGGTGTAAAATTGGTCCACAGGCCTACAAAAGGGCCAGTTGCCCATCCCTGGTCTATACTGGTACTAGCTATGAGCTAACCCAAACTTACACTTAAAATGGTCTAATAACAGCTGTTAAATCCAGTGGGTCCCTGTTCTGTTCTCTCCCCCAGTGCGCTGTGGGACATCGAGACCAGCCAGCAGACCACAGTGTTTTCGGGCCACAGCGGTGACGTCATGAGCCTGTCTCTGTCCCCAGACTTCCGCACCTTTGTGTCCGGAGCCTGTGACGCCTCCATTAAGCTGTGGGACATCAGGGACAGCATGTGCCGACAGACGTTCACGGGCCATGAGTCTGACATCAACGCAGTCTGTGTGAGTGTGCTGAAAAGCTGGGGGCCACTGGTGACCTGCTTTCTGGTTCATGTCATGGCATTAAGCCAGGATACCATAGACATGTCACTGTTCCCAAAGTCCTTCATGTTAGCTGCACTAGCTAATGCTAGTGTTTAAAGTACCTAATGCTAGGTGCATGCCTAGCTGATCTACCATGTCTGTCCCTCCCTCTCTCCTCCCTCCCCAGTTCTTTCCCAACGGCAGCGCCTTTGCCACCGGCTCCGACGACGCCACCTGCAGGCTGTTCGACCTGCGCGCCGACCAGGAACTCAGCCTGTACTCTCACGACAACATCATCTGTGGCATCACCTCCGTGGCCTTCTCCAGATCCGGACGGCTGCTACTGGCCGGCTACGACGACTTCAACTGCAACATCTGGGACGCCATGAAGGGAGATCGAGCAGGTCAGTGGAGTATTAGGGAGTGGCTGTCATTTAGGTGGCAGCCATTGTTGTTTCTGACTATTCATCAGACCAATGACTGATATCAGAAAAGACAATGGTATATCTTCTGATTTTATTGAAATATTAGACTTCAATTCACAAGCTGATCTCAAGTTTAATTCAACTCTCCACTAAGGGATCCCTGTGTTAAGGGGTATTGATAAGATGGCTAACTATGACACCTGATGACATTTGTTTGTCCCTCCCTGTGTCAGGAGTGTTAGCTGGCCATGACAATCGTGTGAGCTGTCTAGGCGTGACTGATGATGGCATGGCTGTGGCCACTGGGTCCTGGGACAGCTTCCTCAAGATCTGGAACTGACCTGAGCCATGCGCGTGCACACACATACACACATTATTGATCATACAAAGTATTCACATCTCACATTTTGGTACACATAGTTTGCACACTGTATTCACACTGTACGTAAAGATGTACACATACACATTGAAACATTGTACATAATATATATATAACGCCAATTAGGTATGAGTTTACACAGACACACATGCCACTTGCAATTTGACATGTTACCAATCCCATTGTATGCAGGAAGAGTCCACCAGAATTACAAACAAATGCCAACACTACCCACAACTGATATGTACACAGCACACACTCGAGTACCATATGTCATTGGAACCACCGTAAAAGATGTGACCAAATTCAATAAAATCCTCACATCTGCTAAACTAAAACACGCACATACATGCACACACACACATATATACAGTACATGTTTATTTCTGAGAGAAACTCTATCCCTTGAGCTAAATGGGGGAGAGGTAGTTATTGGACAATTCTGTTTTTCGTTTGTTTACTCAGTCCCAAATACCCCTAAAATTGATTTTCTGTGCTACAGTAGATGTGTGTCTCTGTGACAGGGTGAAAAAAGTGACAGAGGGAATAGACTGATGGGCTGGAAAAGCAAGAGAATAAGTGAATCCATTAACACTCGAGAGACTACAGACAGGGAGATAGAGCCGACTTTCCAGTGACACTGTTAAAGGAAAATCAAGATAAACCATCAATTCTTAAAGTTTCTCCTGGCTCAAACAAAATGCTATCATGTAGTTACTGTTTTTATAGATATGTACACCCACATAAGTAAATATGATAGTTTTGGTTTTGATGTTTTTTTTCTTTTTTTACGCTTATTTTATTCATGTTTTCCCTGTGTGCCTCAGATACACTTTAAGGATAATTAATAGAGAATAATGAAATTAAACTAAATGAAATCAATAAAATGAGAGATTCACAAGATGAGTGAGAAAAATGGATTATCAAGAGACAACTCTCAAATAAGCAGGGGCAATATTCATACTTTGACTTTGTCAATATATTATGTCAACTTTATGATGGTATACATTGTACATACTATTAATAAATACACGTAGCCTCTTGCCAGTTTCGGCTAGTTGTGTGTACTTTCTTTTTTAGCATTGCGTGTTTAAAATGATGCATGCTAGTTTAAGGGAGATATGGGGATCATGTTTAGCACAAAACAAACAGTGAATTTGAAATGCTATGATGAACCAATTTGAACCTTTATGAAACCTACCTGACGCCCAGATTTCTGTTCCAGTTTCTAAACAAACTGATTCATAATACGGTGTCGGGTCATTTTTTTTAGAGTAGTCAGATGTATTCATGAAAATCATGGCTTGTATACGATTCTCTACCCTTCTTCCAGGAGCGTTCACTCCCACAGATGGATTTTAAAGGGATTGGATGGGTGCATGCAAGACCAAGGGAGTTCACCATGTTCTTTACACCAGTCTATTCCCTAATTCCACAAGGGGAGTGTACATGTTCACTTCAGGGATATGGTTGATTAGCACGGTTTCCCAAACTCTGTCCTGGGGCCCACCCCTGGTTGCACGTTTAGTTTTATGCCTGAGCACTACACAGCTGATTCAAATCACCAACACATCAAGCTTAGATTATTTGAATTAGCTGCGTAGTGATAGGGGGAAGAAGAAAAAACATGCACCCAGGGAGGGCCCCATGACAGAGTTTGGGGGACCCAAGCCTGGTAAATGTGTTGGTTGGAGTGAAGGCCTGCATGATGGTAGGAACTCCTTATAGAAGACTGGAGGTCAATTATACAACACATGCTTAGCCCATTCTTTCATTGGGTGTAAAACATGAACTATGAATAAAGGCACAGTAATACAAACAATTTTAAGATTAGATCAATGTAGTTTTATTTTTCAAACAAATCTGCATTAAGACTTTTACAGACTCATGAGTCCATTCAACATAATCTTGAAAGTTCATCAGTCTATGAAATACAATCTGGAGTTAACCCCTCAAAAACAGAAACACTGTAAAGACATTTAATTTCTTAACAGAAAAAGGATAAGAGATTATAGACCCATCCAAAGATATCAGCTTCCCGACCTTCATTGGTCCTATTTCCAACAACAAGCATCTATTAAAAATCACAACTCCATTCATACTTTAAATGTTATTCTACAAGGAGATCCAAGAGTTTGTACAGTCTGACTATATATCTGTGAATAGTGTCTTGATTAAAGTGTGACTACATTGGGTGAAGCAGGTCATTGCCTCCATAGCAACAGGCAGAGGCTCAGAGACAGTATGCCTAAAACACTTACTACACAGAAGCAGAAAACCCACCCAAATGAGAACAGTGTATTATCCTTCATTTGGGCTGTGTTTACACAGCCACCCTAAGAACACAATTCTGAATTTTTTCTTCTGACTGTCCACACTGTTTTACATGTGCACATATCAGATTTTTGCATTCACACGGATGTGGGAGAGGCTATAAGGATATTCCTGACCTGTAATCAATCAAATGTATTTATAAAGCCCTTTTCACATCAACAGATGTCAAAGTGCTATACAGAAACCCAGCCTAAAACCACAAACAGCGTAGAAGCCAAAATCTAACTGACCCTTACCCCATTTTAACAAATGTTTCAATGACAAAAAAAACAATTGTTTTGCAGGTCAGGAGTGTCCGTATAGCCTTTTTCCACTGATGTAACACACAGATGCAATGCTTATTTCTGTCACTGTTCCTTTAAATGTAGCTGTGGTTGTCATGGTAATGGCAGGTAATGTGCAAAAAAACAAAATCTAAATCATCCAGACAGGTCACATATGGAACATCAGAATTATATCATGATTGAGATTGAGATCCACATGTGGATCAGATTCAAATGTGTTTTTGTTGTTTACACATTGGGGAAAATATCAGATGGGTCTCAGATATATAAATAATTTACCCACGTTAAGCTCTTCCCCCCTTGGTTACTGTTACAACCTCTGACAACATTTTCCCTGGAAGCCCAATTCCCTTGTCAACCACTGGTGAAATCCCCTCGCAATGTCAAACTGTTTTAATACACAACAATTCAATTAAAACAGACTACCCCTGGCTAATCAGGAATCTCTTGGGTATGTTGTGGTGGACTGTCATTATAATTTCTTTACGGGAACCTGGTAAAAAAAAATCCGTTCCAGCCATTATTATGAGCAGTCCTCCCCTCAGCAGCTTCCACTGGTTTGTAGCTAGTGTGGTTAGCCACTGAATGGCTCTCTGAATTCACTGTCAGCATGCAGTCAAAGCTACTAACCACTTTTGGAGTTAACTTGTTAGTGCTCTCAAATCATATCCTGATGTCAACAGCAGATGGGAGTTGTATTAATAGCATGGATAATTTCGCTAGCTCACATACATTGAGAAAACAAGTTATATTACGTTAGGTTGTCAATAGATGCGTTCACACCGCTGGCTAAGGAAGATGTTAGCCCGAGGCTAAGAATATTGCAGTTTAAAACGGCCTAGTGCGACAGAGCTAACCTTGGCTAGCCAACCAGTTGATCTAACAAACAATGGAACAAAAGTATAATTCAGATTAATGCTCCAACAGGCTCTGCATTTCAGGAAACTACGTTTTTCCTCCACTCCCCTCACTGGCATTAATGTGCCGCTTCGACGTCACAGCACAGATTTGCCTAGCTGCAGCCCCCAATGTAGTTTTAACCCACGGCACCTCCCATTGTGCTTCTCTGCCTGTGTTCTCCAACTCAGAATTTACGGGGGAAATTAGCTCGGAAACTCGGTGGCAAAACACCAAATGCAGCCTGAAATTAAAAGTAACTGAATTGTCGCTAGCCTCTTCCCAATAAGTCACTGAAGGGACCCTTTCAGGCTGCATTTTTAAAACAAAAATAAATCCGTACACATAGCGACAAAGTCACTAAATGGCAACACTGGCTAGGCCTCGACGACAGTTGCTATCCATTGCTGCGATTGCTTGCCCAAAATTCTGGGGCGGGACTTAGCGAAGGGAAATTGACAAAAGAGCTGAATTGAGCTGCCTGTGTAAACACAGCCTTATGATCCACCTTATAGTTCATCAAAAGGCAATAACTGGATTAAAGGAATGAATGCAAAACTAGACAAGCATCATAACTGTTAAAGTGATGTATGAGTATTATGCAGACTGTGGATTAGAAGGTATATTTTCTTGTGATTAAGACCCCACATTTTTTTATTAAACAACATACGGGTATCTCCTTCACTAACGAGACAAGGACAAACAGTCCAGCTTAGATTCAGTCTGCCAAAGGCCACGACAAACACCCTCCCACAAGTCTCACAGACAGACAGCAGAGAATTGAACTTCATCTGTTCTTAACGCTCATATTGCTTATGAAGGAGAAACATCACAACATTTGATATGGCAAGGACAGCCTTTGTGATATTCCCAATGTTCTGTGGGGCTGAAACATTAAACAAGCCCATTTTACTGTTAGAACTTCGCCGTAACACTACACTTGACTGATAATGAATTTAGATTGGACAATAAAAAGTTAATGACAACTGTTGACCCTCTCCATTCACCAACCTTTCTGTCTCAGTTGACTATTCCCCCATCTCACAATGACATTATATGTCCTCAATATCAGACTGGTCCCTCCCTTCCTCTCAACCAACAGTATGACTACTAGTTAGGCAGTATCAAGAGGAATCTGCACTTCCACTGGAAATACATACAGCTCCACCATCACGCTCATGCGTCACACCCACAAAGACAGTCCACACACTTATGTAGACACCCACATTTATAGCTTTGCTCTCTGTGCCGTAAATTAGAATACATTGTGCTTAGATTAATTCATATACCAGACCGTAAAGTATGTTATACAAATCTGTTTTATAATGTACATTCACTTAGTTAAATCTCTCAATATAATTTACATATGCTTTAATAAAATAGTCCTTTCAGAATATATTAAAGTTAGTTCATTTCCCACTGCATCTCACCCAGTCCACATATCTGATCACACAAGAAAAACCTGCATCTTTATCTCCGTTTCAAGCGCCTCAAACATCACATCCCAGGTCACTGGCTTAAGTTTCATTTGAACATATAAAATACTATCAAATTATTCTCAACAAATGTGGAATACTCCTATGGCTTTTAATATGGTATATTGGCCCCCCTCCCACTGTCTAGAGGACTATCACATCAACCTCTGACAAAATGTATCTTTATAGGCATACAATCATTTTCAAAATTCCAAATTGGGTAGGTTTGCTGCCATGAACTGCACATTTGTCCTGTGCCAATATTGTAGTTACATGAATGGGTCATACAATGATATTGTATGCATTTAATACTTCACTGAAATCAAATGTTGATTAAAATTCTATAGAAAATGCCTACAGACTACATGTGTAATATTTCCTCTACACTAACTCTTCCACATGATGGCAACAGATCTACAGTCACTGTAACTGCTGAGAGTCTATTACATTTAAAAAGCAGTAGGCAAACATTGAGGTTATTACAGAATCAAATCTATAGTCGTTGACAATGTTACAAATGTAAAAGTAGTTGAGTCATATAGGGATGTTTTGGTTTCTATGTAAGTGCACTTCATTGGCACAGGACACCAGTAACAAAGGAGGCAACTATTTATTATTGTAAACTGTCCTTCAGTATAACCTCTTCTTCCTGGAGTTCAGTTATAAGAGCGAGTGGAGGGTCATATTCACTACCCCCCTTTAACCCTCACCACCCAGTCTATTCCCTACTCCAAGGCACTGCTTAAACTGTAAACATGGCAGTTTGGCTTACTAAGATAGGTGGACCATTTACATGACTGTCAGAGCTACTTGTGGAGTGTGTAAAAACGTGAGATATCAGTCACAATGTCACACAGCTGATATTCAATAAAGTAGGCCCGGGGGAAACTAATCGAAGAATTGATACTGAACTGTGATACAGGAGGAATTGCTCATATATGTGCATGCAAGCATGCTCAGAGTAAAATATAGACATTTTAACTGTACTAAGTGCTTTCATCCATTTACAATCGATTCTGTTCCGTACTCTCCATTTTAATATACAGTACCAGTCAAAAGTTTGGACACACCTACTCATTCAAGGGTTTTTATTTTTACTATTTTCTACATTGTAGAATAATAGTGAAGACATAACGATGAAATAACACATATGGAATCATATAAACTCAGGACTGTCTTTCAAAGATAATTCATAAAAATCTAAATAACTTCAGATCTTCATTGTAGAGTTTAAACACTGTTTACCATGCTTGTTCAATGAACCATAAACAATTAATGAACAGGCACCTGTGGAACTGTCGTTAAGACACTAACAGCTTACAGACGTTAGGCAATTAAGGTCACAGTTATGAAAACTCAGGACACTAGAGGCCTTTCTACTGATTCTAAAAAAAAAATTTAAAAAAGAAAGATGCCGAGGGTCCCTGCTCATCCACGTGAACGTGCCTTAGACATGCTGCAAGGATGCATGAGGACTGCAGATGTGGCCAGGGCAATAAATTGCAATGTCCATAGTGTGTGATGCCGAAGACAGCGCTACAGGGAGACAGGACGGACAGCTGATCGTCCTCGCAGTGCCAGACCACGTGTAACAACACCTGCACAAAATCGGTACAACCGAACATCACACCTGCGGGACAGGTACAGGATGGCATCACAGGTACAGGTACAGGATGGCATCAGGTACAGAGTGCTCAGACTGTCCGCAATAGGCTGAGAGAGGCTGGACTGAGGGCTTGTAGGCTTGTTGTAAGGTAGGTCCTCGCCAGAAACAAAGTCGCCTAGGGGCAAAAACCCACAGTCGCTGGACCAGACAAGACTGGCAAAAAGTGCTCTTCACAAATGAGTCGCAGTTATGTCTCACCAGGGGTGAAGGTCGGATTCGCGTTTATTGTCGAAGGAATGAGCATTACACTGAGGCTTGCACTCTGGAGCAGGATAGATTTGGAGGTGGAGGGTCCGTCATGGTCTGGGGCGGTGTGTCAAAGCATCATCGGACCGAGCTCGTTGTCATTGCAGGCAATCTCAACGCTGTGCGTTACAGGGAAGACATCCTCCTCCTTCCTGCAGGCTCATCCTGACATGATCCTCCAGCATGACAATGCCACCAGCCATACTGCTATTTATGTGCGTGAATTCTTGCAAGACAGGAATGTCAGTGGTCTGCCATGGCCAGCGAAGAGCCCGGATCTCAATCCCATTGAGCACGTCTGGGACCTGTTGGATCGGCGGGTGAGGGCTAGGGCCATTCCCCCCAGAAATGTCCCGGAACTTGCAGGTTCCCGGTGGGGTAACATCTCACAGCAAGAACTGGCAAATCTGGTGCAGTCCATGAGGAGGACATGCACTGCAGTACTTAATGCAGCTGGTGGCCACACTAGATGGGGCGGCAGGGTAGCCTAGTGGGTAGAGAGTTGGACTAGTAACCGGAAGGTTGCAAGTTCAAACCCCCGAGCTGACAAGGTACAAATCTGTCGTTCTGCCCCTGAACAGTTGTTGAATCTTCTTATGTTCATACAAATATTTACACATGTTAAGTTTTCTGAAAATAAATGCAGTTGACAGTGAGAGGACGTTTCTTTTTTTGCTGAGTTTAGTAACCAAAAAAAAAGTGTTAAATTAAAATATATTTTAGATGTAAGCTTCTTGAAAGTAGCCACCCATTGCCTTGATGACAGCTTTGCACACTTGGCATTCTCTCAACCAGCTTCACCAGAGTTACCTCTGCTGCAGAGGATGAGTTCATTAGAGTTAACTGCACATCAGAAATTGCAGCCCAAATAAATGCTTTACAGAGTTCAAGTAACAAACACATCAACATCAACTATTCAGAGAAGACTGCGTGAAATCAGGCGTTCATGTTCGGATTGCTGCAAAGAGACCACTACTAAAGGACACCAATAAGAAGAAGAAACTTGCGTGGACCAAGAAACATGAGCAATGGACATTAGACTGGTGGAAATCTGTCCTTTGATCTGATGAGTCCAAATTTGAGATTCTTTGGTTCCAACCGCTGTGTCATTGTGAGACGCAGAGTAGGTGAACAGATGATCACCCCATGTGTGGTTCCCACCGTGAAGCATGGAGGAGGTGGTGTGATGGTGCTTTGCTGGTGACACTGTCTGTGATTTATTTAGAATTCAAGGCACATTTAACCATCATGGCTACCACAGCATTCTGCAGCGATACACCATCCCATCTGGTTTGCGCTTAGTGGGACTATCATTTGTTGTTCAACATGACAATGACACAACACACCTCCAGGCTGTGTACGGGCAATTTGACCAAGAGGGAGAGTGATGAGTGCTGCATCAGATGACCTGGCCTCCACAATCATCCAACCTCCACCCATTCGAGATGGTTTGGGATGAGTTGGACCGCAGAGTGAAGGAAAAGCAGCCAACAAGTGCTCAGCATATGTGGGAACTCTTTCAAGACTGTTGGAAAAGCATTCAAGGTAAAGCTGGTCAAGGGAATGCCAAGAGTGTGCAAAGCTGTAATCAATGCAAAGGGTGGCTACAAATATATTTGGATTTTTTAAAAACACTATTTTGGTTACTACATGATTCCATATGTATTATTTAATAGTTTGTCTTCACTACTATTCTACAATGTAGAAAATAGTAAAAATAAAGAAAAACCCTTGAATGAGTAGGTGTTAATAATATTTGCTTCTATACTAATTATATTTATAATATATAGAATCCATTTAGAGTAAAGTACATAAAATACCCACAGCTTAAGCATTTCCCCTGATCTCTTAAAGAATCAAAGTAGATTCATAGTATGTTCAGAGAAGTATTGTGAATTTTGGTAGGGAAAACAACAATACCAATAGATTCAACAACTTGTTGCCTTATTTTTGTCTTACTACCAGTTTAGTATGATACATAAAAGTCCCTAATGAGTTTGAGTCCTCTAGTACAGTATTGCAGAGCCAAAGATGCCACAAAACTGGGACTGCTAAAGCATCACTCAGTGAAGTTCAATACTGGCTCAAGAACCACACAGCTATTGCTTGAAACCACAATAATAGTTCAGTATTATCCACTGCAGCCCCATCCCTATAAACGCTCACACACACCTTTGCATACAAACACACATACCCAAATCCATACCAATGAACATAAAATACATTAAAAACGTAGGTTGCGGACAGAGTAGATCTAGTAAGAGAAAAGGGAACTATATTCAACTGGATAACATCCGCAAGATGAAGAAAACCTGACTTCCATTATAATATTCTTACAACTACATCTCTCCCTCTTCCTCTATGTCCTCTTTATTACTGTGACTTCAAAGCCTTCATACTTCATCACCCCTCGACCCCCACATCTTAACAAGTCACCTCACTCCCTTCCACTGGTATATTTTACACACAACAAATTAACTGAACTCCCTTCTCCGAACAAGAACTGCACTAGAACAGCATATATATTGCAATATAACGGCAATATAACAGTAGAGATAAAAGTAAGAATACCAGTTAGGCTAATACCAAATACAGAAACCGTACAGATATCAAATCTTTGTAGCGATATTAGCGATATTGACAAGAAACAAAGGTAGAAATATCTAAAGCCAGTTAGAAAGCCTCCTAAACGGTGAGGAAGTCCCATCCCCGAGATGTAGCAAGGGTATAATAAAAGGAATAGAAGGTGTATAGCTAGAGCACAGCAGTGTGTTTTCTTTAACTTCTCTGGATTTACTAAGGAATAGAACAATAGTATGTTCACATCATAGATAGTCCATCTTCCTAGGAGGTTTTTTAAAACCTACATCCCAAAAAACATCAAAATAACAAACATTAAATCAAGTTTTAATCAAACGACACTTCTTATTTTTAAACAATGAGTTGAACAATGATGTCATAGGGAATCAGAAGCTTAGCATAGTGAGTGAGCTTCTATGGTGAAGTGTTGCAACAATACTTCAAACCTCTAGGGTGTGCCAGTACAGTATATATCAGGTCCATGGTAACGCCCCAAATGGAGGTGTAATATACAGGTCTGCCAGTGACTTCAATCTACCCATGTTCTCTTCCATGTGAACATGTTAGAAACTGGCTATTTACAATTCAATCTGGACTTATATTGGTTCAATCTTGCCTTCTTCCAAATGTATTTCACCAGTAAGGAATGTTTTTAACATAAGAAGGAACTAACTACAGTAGTTACGACTAAACACAGGTCCACCAAGTGACTGAGGTACAATAATACAGGACAGGTATATATACACAGTAGAGTAGAGATGATATTACATGAGAATCCTGTGGTGATGTCTCATAGTTAGCTACCATTTCAGAGGGAGCTCAGTCAGTTTAGGGGAGTCAGCAGGTGGCAGGTGAGAGGCTTTGTTGTGAAGACTTTAGGCTGGAATGGATTTAGAGTAGCCTTGTGTGAGCTGTATGTGTGTGATGTGTTTGTGTTGAGTCTGACTGTGTGGTTTGTCCTCGTATGGGGGGGTTGAGTGTCTTTCGCTTGGCCTGGTGGTTTCCATACACTGACTGACTACGGGACATAGTTGTATGGGACAATGTTGTTTCACCAGTTCATGATGCAGTTCCTGTTCAGGGTCATGAAGTAGACCTGGCTGCTGCCCCCGGAGCGCACCGAAGCAAAGAACACCTGAGATGCAAAACAGAAGATTACAACCACACACATATAGATCGGGTACATTTCTGAATCCATGTGTGTGCGTACCTGTTTGTGTGAGTGTGTGACCCACCTTGTCATTCCTCTCACAGAGGAACTTGAGCCTCTGGGCTCTCTTGTGCATGAAGACTCCGTCCAAGTGGCCCGTCTCTACAGCACGGATCTCTATGGCCTTCTCTCCCCAGCCCATGATCTGGTTAGAGCAGATATGGGCTGAACAGAGAGAAAGAGAGGGAGATAACTCAGAACACAGCAACTTTAACAGGAAGTGTAGTGTGTATGTGTTTGTACACATGTGCCATACCAACGGAGGTGGGCATCTCGCCCCACTGAAGCACCACATCTTTGATGATGCGTCCGTAGGTGTTTACATAGACGCCCTCGTCCTCGTAGCACAGCAGCATCTCCATGCCGTCCGAGCTGGGCAGGAACACGATGGCATGGGGCATGATCTGGCACTGGATCTGGACAAACCGAGAGAAGGAGTATAATATTTTTTGACCTAACAGTTAAATGCACTGATTCTCATTCTGAATAAGAGTCTATGAAGCAGTGTTGTAGTCGAGTCACTAGTTCAAACGGCTAAGTACGAATCACCAATAGTCGAGTCACCAGTCCCTACGGCTAAGTCCAAATCACCAATAGCCGAGTCACCAGTCCCTACGGCTAAGTCCAAATCACAAATAGCCGAGTCACCAGTCCCTACGGCTAAGTACGAATCACCAATAGCCGAGTCACCAGTCCCTACGGCTAAGTCCAAATCACAAATAGCCGAGTCACCAGTCCCTACGGCTAAGTCCAAATCACCAATAGCCGAGTCACCAGTCCCTACGGCTAAGTCCAAATCACCAATAGTCGAGTCACCAGTCCCTACGGCTAAGTCCAAATCACAAATAGCCGAGTCACCAGTCCCTACGGCTAAGTCCAAATCACCAATAGCCGAGTCACCAGTCCCTACGGCTAAGTCCAAATCACCAATAGTCGAGTCACCAGTCCCTACGGCTAAGTCCAAATCACCATTAGTCGAGTCACCAGTCCCTACGGCTAAGTCCAAATCACCAATAGTCGAGTCACCAGTCCCTACGGCTAAGTCCAAATCACCAATAGCCGAGTCACCAGTCCCTACGGCTAAGTACGAATCACCATTAGCCGAGTCACCAGTCCCTACGGCTAAGTACGAATCACCAATAGTCGAGTCACCAGTCCCTACGGCTAAGTCCAAATCACAAATAGCCGAGTCACCAGTCCCTACGGCTAAGTCCAAATCACCAATAGTCGAGTCACCAGTCCCTACGGCTAAGTCCAAATCACCATTAGTCGAGTCACCAGTCCCTACGGCTAAGTCCAAATCACCAATAGTCGAGTCACCAGTCCCTACGGCTAAGTCCAAATCACCAATAGTCGAGTCACCAGTCCCTACGGCTAAGTCCAAATCACCAATAGTCGAGTCACCAGTCCCTACGGCTAAGTCCAAATCACCAATAGCCGAGTCACCAGTCCCTACGGCTAAGTCCAAATCACCAAATCACCATCCCTACGGCTAGCCGCCGAGTCACCAGTCCCTACGGCTAAGTACGAATCACCAATAGTCGAGTCACCAGTCCCTACGGCTAAGTCCAAATCACCAATAGTCGAGTCACCAGTCCCTACGGCTAAGTCCAAATCACCAATAGCCGAGTCACCAGTCCCTACGGCTAAGTACGAATCACCATTAGCCGAGTCACCAGTCCCTACGGCTAAGTACGAATCACCAATAGTCGAGTCACCAGTCCCTACGGCTAAGTCCAAATCACCATTAGCCGAGTCACCAGTCCCTACGGCTAAGTCCAAATCACCATTAGCCGAGTCACCAGTCCCTACGGCTAAGTCCAAATCACCAATAGCCGAGTCACCAGTCCCTACGGCTAAGTCCAAATCACCAATAGCCGAGTCACCAGTCCCTACGGCTAAGTCCAAATCACCAATAGCCGAGTCACCAGTCCCTACGGCTAAGTCCAAATCACCATTAGCCGAGTCACCAGTCCCTACGGCTAATTCCGAGTCACCAATAGTTGCGTCACCAGAGTCCCTACGGCTAATTCCGAGTCACCAATAGTTGCGTTACCAGAGTCCCTACGGCTAATTCCGAGTCACCAATAGTCGAGTCACTCGTCCCTATGGCTGAAGTGTGAGTCTCAGTGTTTGAGTCCTGGTCTAAGTGCTCAAGTCTGAATCACTGGGTCTGAGTTTTGAAGTTCGAAGTGGTTCCGATCTTCTCTATTTTTCTGTTACATATTTGACATTGCGCCACACTCTTTGCACCATCTGCTGAAAAACTTTGGAAAGCAAAATTAATGATTCGGGGTTTGGTAGTTGGTTACTGCTGTTTGCACACTCGTACTGATGGCTCGATGCTCGTCTGTTGCTAGAGATTTGCGCCTCTACTGATTTAGCTCAGATGTAGTAGAAGAAATGTTCCCAGCAACAACTAGTGGCGGGATGGTGGGAAGATTTTAATGTGAGCATTGAGGTAACGCAAGATTTACCTCCTGTTGCCCAATGGTGATAAATGGCTGCAATATGCAATAGACTATGAAACAAATAAGTAATTCATACACAGGCTCACACATTTTATTTTAATGTAATGTTCAATAGTTATGTCAAGTTAGTAATGGATGAATGTTCTCTAGATGGAATTGGCTATTGCTCCTGTCAGATTGACCAGACTATTACTTGCAATAATTGTAACAGGCTCTCAGCTACTTTTTTGTAAATCGCCCACTGATATTTATGTAGGTTTTTTAATGCAGATTGAAATCTTAAGACTAGTCAGAACCTAGCTATAGGTTGCAGGGGGGAAATTAGAAGGGTAGAGTGAGACGACAAATTCAAAGAGCCTACTTTTCTATGCTCAAGGGGAGAGAGAAATAGATAGACTGTTTTACTCTTAAACTCAATGTTTCTTAACCAGGCAAAGCTAAATAGTAGTCTGGTGGTTACGGGGACACAGAGCCTGCCTTGCCTGTCTGCCCACACTCATTGCTTGCATCGCAGCAGCTCACCAGCTGATGTAGGCTGTGGCGTGTCCTTCCCACTGCTAGAGAACAGAAGCCTAGCTGCTCTGCGCACACAGTTCTGCTAATGTTCTGCTTATCCTAGTAGCATACTCAGTCCAAGTGAAAATACAAGTCACAAAAAGGCGAGTCAGTCACCAATGGTCGAGTCAGAAGTCATGAAAAATTGGGCTCCAGTACTTCCACACTGCTGTGAAGTGACAAAAATGTATAGCTAGCAAGAAGAGGAAGCTTTTACATCAATACCTGTCAAGTTTGGGCATCTAATCAATAAAACAGGTTATTATTCATGTTCTGTAGCTATTTTAGGTGTGAATGTATTCTAATCTGATTTGGAAGAACTTGTGGGGGCTTAAGGATATTCTGCCCCCATAGTTTCTGTCTGGCCCTGTTTATCTGTGTGTGGTGTCACTAGAAACTTATCCACTTACATGCACTGGGATGTAGATGTCATAGTTGTTCCCAGAGTCAACGTCGATGGCGTGGAAGCCAGCAATGGAGCCATAGATGACTTTCAACCTCTGACCTTCCTCCACTGTGAGGTCTACCAACTGGGGCCTGTGGGGCAGGTCACCAAAGGACTAGAGGAGAGTAGAGAGAGAGAGAGAGAGAGAGATGGGAGACGGAAAGCGAGAGGAGAAAGAGGGAGAACATAAGGGGGTTTGAATGTTGTTCTGGTTGACTGGCTGAGGGGAAATAGAACACCTGGCACTCAGAACAATAAGGCAGGAAAAGTGAGACCTACCTTGAAGGCCATGAATTTGTGATAAGGCTTGGGAGCCCAGGCATATACCTCCACCGCATTCTTCATAGCTATCACCAAGAACTTGATCCTCTCATATTTCACTAGACACAAACAACAAAGCGGGATTAGAGCCTTTATATATTACTACAAATAAACACTACCAAAAAGGCAAAAAACATTTGTGTAAATATACATGGTTGGAAAATGCATTGATAATAGATACACGGTTCAATAACGGGTCACATCACTGTTACTCCGTCTCCTCCCTTCCTTTACTCACCCACTTTGTAGTGGACACATCCCTCCATCTCCCCTACAGTGGTCCAGCCCTGCTTCTTCTCCACCTCCGGGTCATTGTGGAGGATCTTGTTCCTCAGCCAGGCCAGGTAGTACACACGCACCTTGTTCTTCTTACCTGGGACGGACACACACACACACACACACACACAGGAAGAGGTTATACAGTGGATAAGAAAAGGGGCTGAGTAGCAACAGATGGAGTTTGTGATGCACAGGTCCTTGTCAAATCAAATCAAATTTTATTGGTCACATACACATACTTAGCAGATGTTATTGCGGGTGTCGTGAAATGTTTGTGTTCACAGCTCTAACAGTGCAGTAATATCTAACAATTCACAACAATACACACAAATCTAAATGTAAAATAATGGAATTAAGAAATATATAAATATTAGGACGAGCAATGTCTGAGTGGCATTGACTAGAATACAGTATATACATATGAGACGAATAAAGCAGTATGTAAACATTATTAAAGTGACCAGTGATTCCATGTTTATATACATAGGGCAGCAGCCTCTAAGGAGCAGGGTTGAGTAACTGTGTGGTAGTGATGACTATTTAACAGTCTGATGGCCTTGAGATAGAAGCTGTTTTTCAGTCTCTCGGTCCCAGCTTTGTGCACCTGTACTGACCTCGCCTTCTGGATGATAGCGGGGTGAACAGGCCGTGGCTCGGGTGGTTGATGTCCTCAATGATCTTTTTGGCCTTCCTGTGACATCGGGTGCTGTAGGTGTCCTGGAGGGTAAGTAGTTGCCCCCGGTGATGCGTTGTGCAGACTGCACCACCCTCTGGAGAGCCCTGCGGTTGCGGGTGGTGCAGTTTCCATACCAAGTGATGATACAGCCCGATAGGACGATCTCAATGGTGCATCTCTAAAAGTTTGTGAGGGTCTTAGGAGCCAAGCTAAATTTATTCAGCCTCCTCTGAGGTTGTAGAGGCACCGTTGCGCCACACAAGTCTGTGTGGGTGGACCATTTCAGATCGTCAGTGACGTGTACGCCAAGGAACTTGAAGCTTTCCACCTTCTCCACTGCGGTCCTGACGATGTGGAGAGGGGGGTGCTCCCTCTGCTGTTTCCTGAAGTCCATGATCAGCTCCTTTGCTTTGTTGACATTGAGGGAGAGATTATTTTCCTGACACCACTCTGCCAGGGCCCTCACCTCCTCCCTGTAGGCGGTCTCGTCATTGTTGGTAATCAGGCCTACTATGGTTGTGTCGTCTGCAAACTTGATGATTGAGTTGGAGGCGTGCATGGCCACGCAGTCATGGGTGAACAGGGAGTACAGGAGGGGGCCCGTGTTGAGGATCAGTGAAGTGGAGGTGTTGTTTCCTACCTTCACCACCTGGGGACGGCCCGTCAGGAAGTCCAAGACCTAGTTGCACAGGGCGGGGTTGAGACCCAGGGCCTCTAGCTTAATGATGAGCTTGGAGGGTACTATGGTGTTGAATGCTGAGCTATAGTCAATGAACAGCACTCTTATAGGTATTCCTCTTGTCCAGATGGGACAGGGCAGTGTGCAGTGTGATGGCGATTGCATTGTCTGTGGATCTATTGGGGCGGTAAGCAAATTGAAGTAGGTCTATGGTGTCAGGTAAGGTGGAGGTGATATGATTCTTAACTAGCCACGGGTGTATTCAGTTGAAATGAAACGTTCAGAACGTTGCAGATAAAAAGGCCAAATGTAGAGCTAACAGATTCTATCTGAAGATTTTGTGACAATCCTGAACGGACCCCAGGTGAGCGCAGAGTGTTGTTTAAGTGCTGAGCAGAGTACTAATCACCTGATATGGTGATGAGCAGGTTCAGTCCCTCCAGGACATCCATTTGTTGAAACCTGCGGGAATTGATGAGGGGGTAGACCTTCCCCTGACCACTACGGTCCAGCAGCTTCAGACCGTTCTCTGTCCCCACCAGCAGGTTCACACCTGGGAATCACACACAGATGCAAATATTCCCAAAATGCAAACAATCAGGACCTACAGGAAATATGTAAAAGATGCTCATGGTGGATGGAATAACATGATTACAGTGTTGGCTTTAGCTTAGACCAGCATGCCGTCTGTCTCACCCCAGAGAGCAGCACAGAGGATCTCAGAGTTGAACCTCTTCTTGTACTTGCGGATCTCGGGGGTGTCGCTGTGGGGGCGTGTGTTGGTGGGGTTCACATTCACCATGGAGCCTTTCCTCACCTCCATCTTCAGCTGCTCAAACCTGGAGCCCAGGCCTGGACACAGCAGGAGGGAGGCAGAGAAGCAGGCAAAGTTTAGAGGGAAGAGGAGAGAAAAATTCCTTAAGGGAATGATATTGAATCAAGCTACTGTGGGCAAATGCTGCCCTCCTGCTGTGAGGCATTTCCATGACTCAGATTTACGAACAGCAGTAAAGTAAAAGATGCTGGATTGTGAGCCGAGTAATGAAGCTAGAGACTAGAATAAGGAACTAAGGAATTGAGGGTGTATAGGGGAACCTCATTTAACCTCTTGATAATGAGACATTCTGTCTGTACTTACTGCCCACAGAGATGGCATCCGCAGTGTCACCTGGTGGTTGGTACATGCCCAGGTCAACAAAGGTGGTGAAGGAGGACTTGCCACTTGACGCCTTGACTAGACCCCTGGACTGATACTGGAGGAAACAGGAAGGAAGGGAGAGAATGGAGTTTTGGGCAGAGAACCATGATTGTACTTGTATTCAGGGAGACAGTCAGAGAGACTCACATCATAGACAGAGTCTTTCCCAGGGGAGGAGTGGGAGGCGGAGTCAGTGGGGGAGTGAGAGGGCTGCACCACATCAGGCAGGTTGGTGTATCCATTGTGGCTCCGCTTCTCTGGTGTCTGCCAGGCAACGGGGACAAACCAGTCACAATGGCCCAACACAACCTCCTACATAAAGAGTAACCTGACCACCCACACACATTTACACAACTCCACACACATGCATGTATACATATAGTGGTGTGGGGGCTGTGCTTTGGCAAAGTGGGTGGGGTTATATCCTTCCTGTTTGGCCCTGTCTGGGGGTGTCCTCGGATGGGGCCACAGTGTCTCCTGACCCCTCCTGTCTCAGCCTCCAGTATTTATGCTGCAGTAGTTTATGTGTCGGGGGGCTAGGGTCAGTTTGTTATATCTGGAGTACTTCTCCTGTCCTATTCGGTGTCCTGTGTGAATCTAAGTGTGCGTTCTCTAATTCTCTCCTTCTCTCTTTCTTTCTCTCTCTCGGAGGACCTGAGCCCTAGGACCATGCCCCAGGACTACCTGACATGATGACTCCTTGCTGTCCCCAGTCCACCTGGCCGTGCTGCTGCTCCAGTTTCAACTGTTCTGCCTTATTATTCGACCATGCTGGTCATTTATGAACATTTTAACATCTTGGCCATGTTCTGTTATAATCTCCACCCGGCACAGCCAGAAGAGGACTGGCCACCCCACATAGCCTGGTTCCTCTCTAGGTTTCTTCCTAGGTTTTGGCCTTTCTAGGGAGTTTTTCCTAGCCACCGTGCTTCTACACCTGCATTGCTTGCTGTTTGGGGTTTTAGGATGGGTTTCTGTACAGCACTTTGAGATATCAGCAGATGTACGAAGGGCTATATAAATACATTTGATTTGATTTGATATGTGTGTTTAATACAGATGACTTCTCTCTAGTCCAGTAGGCCACTTCCTGAAAGACATAACTCACCCTCTGCACCAGCATGGTCTGGTCCCTGTAGACTCCAGCCTGCCCCTCCTCCCCTCCCTCGCCCTCCTCCTCCTCATGAACCACCATGGTGTTGACCGAGTCAGTGTCGGCATCCCGGGGACTAAAGACAGACAGGAGAGGATGTCAAGGAGGAAGGAAAATGACAGAACAGCAGAGGATATGAAGTAGACAGGAAAATGAAAGAAGGGAAGGTGAGAGTGGCGGTATAAAGAGGCTAAGAATGGGCTTTCGATGGCTTCTTGTGTGAATAATGACGTCTCTCCTTTCAATGTCATTATTTACACGAGAAGCCGCCTCCCCTTTCAATATCATTATTTACACGAGAAGCCGTCTCTCCTTTCAATGTCATTATTCACACGAGAAGCCGTCTCTCCTTTCAATGTCATTATTCACACGAGAAGCCGTTTCTCCTTTCAATGTCATTATTTACACGAGAAGCCACCTCCCCTTTCAATATCATTATTTACACGAGAAGCCGTCTCTCCTTTCAATGTCATTATTCACACGAGAAGCCGTCTCTCCTTTCAATGTCATTATTCACACGAGAAGCCGTCTCTCCTTTCAATGTCATTATTTACACGAGAAGCCGTCTCCCCTTTTTTCTCCTTCCTGTTTGTCAGTGTGTGTGTTCTCCCACCCTGGTACTGACCGGTCTGTAGGGCTGTCCTCCTCCTCATTCCCCTCTCCACTCTCACTCTCCTCACTGCTCTCACTGCCTTCTGAGGATGAGGAGTAGTCATTGGCCTTCACCGGAGGTCTGGGCTGCTCCTCAGGACGCTCCTTAGCATACAGCCCATGGTCCTGAACACACACGCACACGACACACAGACGACAGGTTTTGCCAGCATACTAGGACTATGACAGGCATGTGTAACTTAACACAGCAGCCTGACATAATGAAGCCAATACATGTGTATCACAGCACACACACAGATACTAACCTCTCCTATAGCTCTCTTGTAACTCTGTGCATTGGAAGAAGCAGTGGACAAACAGGGAAGTGAGCGGTGTAGGAAGAGAGAAAAAGAAAAGTGCAGAGAATAGGATATGAAAAAAAGAGAAGCTGTTAGTGTAGGAGTCAATATCCAGAAAAAGATCCGCTGTAGGGTTGGGGAGTGAGTGCAGGTGTTACAATAGTGCAGAATAGTCAGTGAAAATTCATTTAAAAAGTGATAAGCTGAAAAGAAGATGCGTGTGAACAGCTGACAAATGGGAAGGGTGTGTAAAGTGTCTGAATATCCTTCATGCAGTGTTCACAGTGAGGGTGTTCTACAGGTGAGGGGTACTTACAGCAGGGCGACTGGGGCGGGACGACGTGCGAGACTCCCCTGGCTTGTGCCCCGCCATGCGCCCGTCATGGCCTAGTATGGGGGAGTCTATTTTGGAGGAGCCTGAAACCAGCATTCTGAATGTCAACATGGAATTGCTAACATCATTGCTGGGACTTGTTTTCATTCCATAAGAGGGATCAACAGAAAGAGAAGGAGATAGATAAGCAGAATCACAGAGAATGTGATAGACTCACTGAGTATCCGGTGCCTCTCCAGAGAGCCAGTCTGGGGTAGATTGGATACGAGGTTCATGCTATCTCCTCTCTCCCAGCGGTCATTGCGGCTGAGGTCTGGGTTGCTGTTACAAGGAAGAGATAAGATTATTAGTTATTAAAACCTCAAGAGGTGAATATCATAACTCTGTCATGATCTACCATCATCCATGGGTCATGATTGGAATCAGAATATTCTTCCGACACGTGTTTAAAATGTGAATGTATTGCCAAATGAGCTCATGAGTGAGACAGGGAGTAAAACTTTCTGTTTGGTGCATGATTTCAGTGTTGTTTAGGTTGTTCAATTCTCTAAAACACTGCTTGCCCGCTAAATAGTTTCATCGAAAACGTCGCCAGATACCTCCACGCTAGCATGTAGTGCATAAAATAGGAATAAACACGTGCCCTTTCTGAAGAGGGAGGGAGAGACTGGGAACAGGCTTTGGCAGAGGGAGGTATGGACTTCTTTAAGACCGATTGGAAAGTGTTTGCCGCCAAAACCTAAATCAAGTAGCGGGAGATTTGGTTCTAGGAGCCGGAATTAGAATGAGAGTAGCTTAGATTTGTCCGTCTGAGTTACCTGGCTCTGACTGGATGCCTGATGCCAGACGATAGGTTGGTGTTGAGAGCTGTGGCAATGGAGGCGGTCCTCTGGGGAATCTGCGAAAGATAGAGATATATCCGACATGACTAAATACACTATATGACCAAAAGTATGTGAACACCTGCTCGTCGAACATCTCATTCCAAAATCATGGGCATTAATATGAACTTGGTAGCCCCTTTGCTGCTATAACAGCCTCCACTCTTCTGGGAAGGCTTTCCACTAGATGTTGGAACATTGCTGCTATAACAGCCTCCACTCTTCTGGGAAGGCTTTCCACTAGATGTTGGAACATTGCTGCTCTAACAGCCTCCACTCTTCTGGGAAGGCTTTCCACTAGATGTTGGAACATTGCTGAACGGACTTGCTTCCCCGCAGTGCCAGACCACGCAGTCTGCATTCCAATTCATTCCAAAGGTGTTCGATGGGGTTGAGGTCTGGGCTCTGTGCAGGCCAGTCAAGTTCTTCTTCCACACCGATCTCAACAAACCATTTCTGTATGGACCTCGCTTTGTGCACGGGGACATTGTCATGCTGAAACAGGAAAGGGCCTTTCCCAAACTGTTGCCACAAAATTGGAGGCACAGAATCGTTTAGAATGTCATTGTATGCTGTAGCATTAAGATTTCCCTTCACTGGAACTAGGGGCCTAGCCCGAGCCATAAAATGGTGCATTCTCCTGGCATCCGCCAAACCCAGATTTGGCTGTTAAACTGCCAGATAGTAAAGCATGATTCATCAATCCAGAGAACGGGTTTCCACTACTCCAGAGTCCAATGGTGGTGAGATTTATACCACTCCAGCAGACGCTTGGCATTGTGATCTTAGGCTTGGAAGCTCCCGACGAACAGTTTTTGTGCTGACGTTGCTTCCAGAGGCAGTTTGGAACTCGGTAGTAAGTGTTGCAACCGAGGACAGACAATTTTTACACACCACACGCTTCAGCATTCGACGGTTCCATTCTGTGAGCTTGTGTGACCTACCACTTCACGGCTGAGCCGTTGTTGCTGCTAGACAGTTCCACTTCACAATAACAACACTTACAGTTGACCGGGGCAGCTTTAACAGGGCAGAAATTTGACACACTGACTTGTTGGAAAGGTGGCATTCCATGATGGTGCGATGTTGAAAGTCATTGAGCTCTTCAGTAAGGCCATTCTACTGCCAATGTTTGTATATGGAGATAGCATGGCTGTGCGCTTGATTCTATACAGGTCAGCAACAGGTGTGCCTAAAATAGCCGAATCCACAAATTTGAAGGGGTGTCCACATACTTTTGTATATACAGAACCAGTCAAAAGTTTGGATACACCTAAACATTCAAGGGTTTTTCTTTATTTTTACTTTTTATTTCAACTTTATTTAACCAGGTAGGCCAGTTGAGAACAAGTTCTCAATTACAACTGCAACCTGGCCAAGAAAAAGCAAAGCAGTGTGACAAAAACAACACAGAGTTGCACATGGGATAAACAAATGTAGTGTCAATCTGTATACAGTGTGTGCAAATTAAGTAAGGAGGTAAGGCAAAGAAATAGGCCACAGAGGCAAAGCAATTACAATTAACACTGGAGTGATAGATGTGCAGATGAGGATGTGCAAGTATAAATACTGGTGTGCAAAAGAGCAGAAAAAAAACTAAAACATATGGGGATGCGGTAGGTAGTTGGTTAGATGGGCTATTTACAGATGGGCTGTGTACAGCTACAATGATCTGTGAGCTGCTCTGACAGCTGACGCTTAAACTTCATTGATTTTTGTCATTCGTTCCAGTCATTGGCCGCAGAGAACTGGAAGGAAAGGCGGCCTAAATGCGGTGTTGGCTATGGGGATGATCAGTGAAATATACCTGCTGGAGCGTGTGCTACAGGTGGTTGTTGCTATGGTGACCAGTGAGCTGAGATAAGGAGGGGCTTTACCTAGCAAAGACTTATGGATGACCCTGAGCCAGTGGGTTTGGCGACAAATATGAAGCGAGGGCCAGCCAATGAGAGCATACAGGTCGCAGTGGTGGGTAGTATATGGGGCTTTGGTGACAAAACGGATGGCACTGTGATAGACTACATCCAATTTGCTGAGTAGAGTGTTGGAGGCTATTTTGTAAATGACATCGCCGAAGTCAATGACATCGCCGATAGTCAGTTTTACGAGGGTATGTTTGGCAGCTAGAGTGAAGGAGGGATTGTTGCGAAATAGGAAGCCGATTCTAGATTTAATTTTGGATTAGAGATGCTTAATGTGACTATGTAAGGAGAGTTTACAGTCTAACCAGACACCAAGATATTTGTTGTTGTCCACATATTATAAGTCAGAACCGTCCAGAGTAGTGATGCTTGTCAGCCGGGCGGGTGCGGGCAGCGAGCGGTTGAAAAGCAAGCATTTGGTTTTACTAGCATTTAAGAGCAGTTGGAGGCCAAGGAAGGAGTGTTGTATGGCATTGAAGCTCGTCTGGAGGTTTGTCAACACAGTGTCCAAAGAAGGGCCAGAATTATACAGACTGGTGTCGTCTGCGTAGAGGTGGAACAGAGAATCACCAGCAGCAAGAGCGAAATCATTGATATATACAGAGAAAAGAGTCGGCCCAAGAATTGAACCCTGTGGCACCCCCATAGACTGCCAGAGGTCCAGACAACAGGCCCTCCAATTTGACACACTGAACTCGGTTTGAGAAGTAGTTAGTGAACCAGGCGATGCAATCATTAGAGAAACCAAGGCTGTTGAGTCTGCCGATAAGCATACAGTGATTGACAGAGTCGAAAGCCCTGGCCAGGTCGGTGAAGACAGCTGCACAGTACTGTTTTTTTAATCTATGTTAGTTATGATATTGTTTAGGACCTTCAGCGTGGCTGAGGTGCACCCGTGACCAGCTCGGAAACCGGATTGCATAGTGGAGAAGGTACGGCGGGATTAGAGATGGACGATGATCTGTTTGTTCACTTGGCTTTCGAAGACTTTAGAAAGGCATTGTAGAATAATAGTGACGACATCAAAACTATGAAATAACACATATGGAATCATGTAGTAAACAAAAAAGTTTTAAACATGAACATGTGTTGGGGTTGACATCCATAAACAAGGATTATACTCAAATTGTTACCACAACATTGTGTGAAACACACAAACAATAACCTAAACGTAGACTAATTTTGCTGGGGGGCAAGAAGGAGATGTGGGATCTTTCTCCCACGTATTTCCATGGCAATTCCATTGTTTTGGTAGATTTCGATTGATCTCTTTACCGCATGTATAGATGCATGTTCAAGTCATCGTCACCAATCAACTGCATTAGTTAAAAACGACTGACTACCACCACTGTATGCTGCCTATGCTACCAGCTTATACGAACGAGAGTTAGCATTTAGTAGTCACTTCTTCTAAACCTGAAAAGAAACTTCTAAATGTTATGCAGTGAAAACTGCCAAATCGGACTTTAGTGACCACATTGTTGGCCTGTTGCAATACATCAATCATGACGGATGACGAATATCCACTTTGTTAAATCTGATTTGCTAATGTGCTCCAATGCGAAGTCCTTCTATCCCCCACAGTCTGCGTTCCATTGGCCTCTAACGCATGTACACTAGTTGTACAAAACATTAAGTACATCTGCAATTTTCAGGTAGATCAGCTTTAATATTTCAGATAGGTTGTACCTCTCATCAATGTAATTGTCTGCATCATTTTCATTCCCCCATATATTTTGTAAATATACAGTACCAGTCAAATTTGACACACCTAATCATTCAAGGGTTTTTCTTTATTTGTACTCTTTTCTACATTGTAGAATAATAGTGAAGACATCAACACTATGAAATAACACATATTGAATCATGTAGTACCCCAAAAAAGTGTTCAATCAAAATATATTTTAGATTCTTCAAAGTAGCCACCCTTTGCATTGATGACAGTTTTGCACTCTTGGCATACTCTCAACCAGCTTCCTAAGGAATGCTTTTCCAACAGTCTTGAAGGAGTTCCCACATATGCTGAGCACTTGTTGGCTGCTTTTCCTTCACTCTGCGGTCCAACTCATCCCAAACCATCTTAATTGGGTTGAGGTTGGGGGATTGTGGAGGCCAGGTCATCTGATGAAGCACTCCATCACTCTCCTTCTTGGTCAAACAGCCCTTGCACAGCCTGGAGGTGTGTTGGGTTATTACCCTGTTGAAAAACAAATGATTGTGGGACTAAGCGCAATCCAGATGGGGTGGCGGATTGCTGCAGAATGTTGTGGTAACCATGCTGGTTAAGTGTGCCTTGAAATCCAAATAAGTCACATAGTATCACCAACAAAGCACCTCCAAACCATCACACCTACTCCATTCTTCACGGTGGGAACCACACATGTGGAGATCATCCGTTCACCTACTCTGCGTCCTCGTCTTATTGGTGTCCTTTAATGGTGGTTTCTTTGTAGCAATTCAACCATTAAGGCCTGATTCACGCAGTCTCCTCTGAACAGTTGATGTTGAGATGTGTCTGTTACTTGAACTCTGTGAAGCATTTATTTGGGCTGCATTCTGAGGTGCAGTTAAAACTAATGAAAGTATCCTCTGCAGCAGAGGTAACTCTGGGTCTTCCTTTCCTGTGGCGGTCCTCATGAGATCGCTTCATCATAGCGCTTGATGGCTTTTGTGACTGCACTTGAATAAACATGGAAAGTTCTTGAAATGTTCCAGATTGACTGATCTTCATGTCTTGTAGGAATGACGGACTGTCGATTCTCTTTGCTTATTTGAGCTGTTCTTGCCATAATATGGACATGGTCTTTTACCAAATAGGGCCATCTTCTGTATACCACCCCTAACTTGTCACAACACTGATTGGCTGAAACGCATTAAGAAGGAAATAAATTCCACAAATGAACTTTTAACAAAGCACACTTGTTTATTGAAATACATTCCAGGCGAATACATCATGAAGCTGGTTGAGAGAATGCCAAGAGTGTGAAAAGCTGTCAAGGCAAAGGGTGGCTACTTTAAAGATTCTCAAATACAAAATATATTTTGATTTGTTAAACACTTTTTTGGTTACTACATGATTCTATATGTGTTATTTCATAGTTTTGATGTCTTCACTATTATTCTACAATGTAGAAAATAGTAAAAAATAACAAATAAACCTTGAATGAGTAGGTGTGTCCAAACCTTTGATTGGTACAATATATCTAAAAGACTAAAACCCAGCAGGTGGCCTCTCACCTTGGGCGGCTGTTCGATCTCTGGCAGGCGGATCCAGGGGCCGCGGTCCTCCCTTTTGCGAGGCTGTGGGGCGGGGCTCTCGGAGGTGGGATCAGAGTTCTGTCGGACCAGCTCCCTGGAGTGGACAGGGCGGGGGGTGGGGGAGGGATCCTGGGTGGGGAAGGCGGACATGGTCTTAGTGGGCTGGTCACACAGGGACTGGGAGCGGGGGACAGGGGCAGCGTAGGGCTTCAGCGGGACCAAGTGGGCCATCTGGAACTGCAGCGGTGCAGCAGTGAGGAAGGAGGAACGGAGGAAGTAAGTATGGAGGTGGAGGAGAGGGCAGGGTCAGGTAGTGAGAGCAAGCAAAATAGAGTGATAGGAGGGAGGATTGTGCAGGGCATTTAGGGATTTTGGCCATTTTATGAAATTCGGGAAATAAGACCATATGAAAGCAATAAGAAGGGAAAAGGTGGGTCCAGGAGGAGGAGAGGGGAGAAAAGGAAGGAAAAGAAGATTGAAAATAAATAAAGGTAAAATAAACATTATTAGACAAGGGTTAATGCAGTCCAAGGAAAAAGACACGGGGGAAGGAAAGAACATCTCATTTTTCTCTCAACTTTGTCTCCATTGTGATAAACCAGTATTTCAACAACATGTCCACACTATATTGTAACAATGGAAACATATTAATAAAGTACACACAAATATATTCCCAGATGAACAAACACCAACACACACCTTGCCCTGTCCCCCCTGAGGCTCAACAGGCCGCTGCATAGGCGGGGTCTGAGAAGCCTGGCCCCCTCCGGATTGGCTGATGGAGTCAGAGCGGGATTGGATGGCAGTGTCAGAGACAGTGTTGCAGATTTTGGGGGAGCCCTGCCTGTTGAGCTTACTGCGCTCCTCCACCTGAGACAGAGGAAAATGGAAGGAAATAAAGGGAGAAGTGACAGGGAGAGGGAGGGAGAAAGCCCATCACAGAGATGTCGAATCAGACTAACTTTCAGGAAAAAAGATGACACTTAAGGTGATACTGCATAACTGCTTGATGCTAGCTTGTTACAGGGTAATTGCTAAATATATCCCTCTGGTATTACTCTAGGTTATAAAACCCTATTTAATGAAAGGTGTGGTCGATAGGGTTATTTAAGTTGAAGTTATAGCATGTTCCACTGTTCACATCCGTGTGGCATTATTGTACCTCTCGGGCCCATGCAGGCTTATTGTTGGGCTCCACGTTCTTGCTGTAGTGGTAGAGGGGCTGGGGCTTCTTGTCCTGTTGCTGCTGCTGCAGAGACACCAGGTAGGCATGCTCCTGCTGCAGCTGCCTCTGCAGACGCTCAGACTGCCTCTGCTCCTCCAGCTGCTTACGCTTGTACTCCTGCACACACACCATGATACGGTCAAAGCAGACTTTTCTAGGCCTGAGCATGGCCAGTACACACTACACACCCCTTTGACATGCCCCCCAAAACAGACACAATCCTACATACAAAGATGGGGACATCATGCAGGGTACACATAGACAAGGGCCTTATTCTCAGAGTTCTCTCAATGATCCTCTAGTTCTCTCAAGAAATGTTTTCGTAAAATGAAGAAGCAAAATTCAGTACGTTAGTGCAAACCATCAAACTGGAGTGCTTGGCGCCTCTAGTGGTGAGAGGTGTGAAGTGCCAGTAGGAGGAGGAGGGTAAGGTAAGCAGTATGCCCTGCAGGCAGAGGTAGGGGTAGACTAGGGCTGAGGAGAGGAGGTGACTGCAGGATAAAGGAAGGAAGAGAGTTACCATGAGCAGTGCCTGCTCCTGAAGCAGCTGCTGCTGAAGGATTTCTAACTGCCGCTGTTCCTCCTCTAACTTATGTCTTATGAACTCCTGAAGAGAGAGGTGGAGGAGGGGTGAAGAGGGAAAGGAAAGACAATGAAGAAGAAGAGGATAGATATAAATAGACCACGATGTAGGGGGGAAATTATGACTGACATACACTAGTTAGTACACAGCCTTAGTGATTTGTCATGGCTTTAAAATTCTACAGGTTAACTAAAAGCTACTGCAAAAAGGTATTAGCTTTTGTAGTTTGACTGTTAGCCTCTACAATACAAATCCATATAAATTGCATCGCTTCTTCATTTAGGACTCGATGCAGGTTAGTTATCGCTTAGAAACGGGCAATGGTAGGAGAGTTAAACGGTTTATGGAGAAAAGGAGACTATGAGAATTGATTATAAAACGTAGGTTGACTGTGATATAATGCCAGTCACAGTGTTACTAAGGTAGAGCAGAAACGAAGCAAAAGGGAGACGCAGAAACTGAGCTCACCCACAGAAAACTCATCTCTGTATAAATACTCTAATTTAGATCCCTGCTGCCATGGCAACCAGCTCACGGACATTCCACAGCCAGAGTGGCCTGCAGAGTAGGCTACGCCCACACCTCTCCACAATTGGCTGATTGTGCTCCTGCGCTTCTCATGGTTGGTTACCTGCTCCCTCTCGGCCAGCCTCCTATCCTCCTCCCTCCTGATATCGTCAAGTCTCCGATGGGGGCCCTTTTCTTGCTGTCTCACCATCTCTCGCTCCTTTCTCTGTTGCTGAGAGGGATGACAGGAGAGAGGGAGAGAAATGAGTGTGGAAGCCACTTTTTATATTATGTTGTGGTTATAATGGATAAACCCCCTCCACTGTGAGAGGAAATAAAAGGTGTGAAAGCGCAAGCGAGAGAGAAAGAGCGGGAGGAGGAGGGGGAGATGTTGGTTGTGAGTCACACATGTACCGCCAGCCACTGCAGCCCTGCTCATCTTCTGAGACTGACCTGCTCCCTTATTCAAACACTTGGCCAGTTGTTCTTTTAAACCTTTACCGGTCTATTCTTATAAAACATTTTCATTTTATTTTTTTAACTGAAATTCCTACTACTAAGAACTCAAATAGGAACTATCAATGGGGTTTTTTCAACTTGATGTTTATTTAGGAAATAACAGATCTCTACCAGGCGGTTGAGAATTCAAAATACAGCCATACCAGCAATGCCATAGATGCGGTAAATGCCAGCGAAACACTGACTCTGGTTCATATAAGCTAGTTAGCATACAGAATTCAGTGGTAGTAGTTAGTCGTTTTCAACTGTATTGCTGTTGATTGATGACATGAACATGTGTTGGGATTGACATCCATATGCAAACATTATACTCAAATTTTTACCACAACATTGTGTGAAACACAAACAATAGCCTAAAGGTATGCTAATTTTGCTGATACTGCTGTTCAGTATCTTTCTCCCACGTGTTTCCATGGCAATTCCATTGTTGTGGTCGAGTTCGAATGACCGTTCTTTTTCTCTTTTTTTTTTACCTTTATTTAACTAGGCCAGTCAGTTAACTGCTTTGTTCAGGGGCAGAACGACAGATGTTTACCATGTAAGCTCAGGGATTCGATCTTGCAACCTTTAGGTTACTAGTCCAACGCTGCTTTACCACATGTATAGATGCATGTTCATGTCATCGTCACCAATCAACTGCATTAGTTAAAAACGACTGACTACCACCACTGTATGCTGCCTATGCTACCAGCTTATACGAACGAGAGTTAGCATTTAGTAGTCACTTCTTCTAAACCTGAAAAGAAACTTCTAAATGTTATGCAGTGAAAACTGCCAAATCGGACTTTAGTGACCACATTGGGTTCTTTATTTTTACTATTTTCTACATTGTACAATAATAGTGAAGACATCAAAACTATGAAATAACACATATGGAATCATGTAGTAACCAAAAAAAAGTGTTAAATCAAAACATGAGATTCTTCAAAGTAGCCGACCTTTGCCTTGATGACACACTCTTGGCATTCTCTCAACCAGTTTCATGAGGTGTCACCTGGAATGCTTTTCCAACAGTCTTGAAGAAGTTCCCACATATGCCGAGAACTTGTTGGCTGCTTTTCCTTCACTCTGCGGTCCAACTCATCCCAAACCATCTCAATTGGGTTGAGGCCGGGTGATTGTGGAGGCCAGGTCATCTGATGCAGCACTCCATCACTCTCCTTCTTGTTCAAATAGTCCTTACACAGCCTGGAGGTGTGTTTTGGGTCATTGTCCTGTTGAACAACAAATTACCGTCCCACTAAGCACAAACCAGATGGGATGGCATATTGCTGCAGAATGCTGTGGTAGCCATGCTGGTTAAGTGTGCCTTGAATTCTAAATAAATCACAAACAGTGTCACCAGCAAAGCATCCCTACACCTCCTCCTCCATGCTTCACGGAGGGAACCACAGATGCAGAGATCATCCGTTCACATACTCTGCGTCTTACATAGACACAGCAGTTGGAACCAAAAATCTCTAATTTGGACTCATCAGACCAAAAGGACAGATTTCCACCAGTCTAATATCAATTGCTCGTGTTTCTTGGCCCAAGCAAGTCTCTTCTTCTTATTGGTGTCCTTTAGTAGTGGTTTCTTTGAAGCAATTCGACATTGAAGGCCTGATTCACACAGTCTCCTCTGAACAGTTGATGTTGAGATGTGTCTGTTACTTGAACTCTGTGAAGCATTTATTTGGGTGGCAATTTCTGAGGCTGGTAACTCTAATGAATTTATCCTCTGCAGCAGAGGTAACTCTGGGTCTTCCTTTCCTGTGGCGGTCCCCATGAGAGCCAGTTTCATCATAGCGCTTGATTGCTTTTGCTACTGCTCTTGAAGAAACTTTCAAAGTTCTTGAAATTCCGGATTGACTGACCTTCATGTCTTAATGTAATGATGGACTGTCGTTTCTCTTTGCTTATTTGAGCTGTTCTTGACATAATATGGACTTGGTATTTTACCAAATATGCTATCTTCTGTATACCTTGTCACAACACAACACAACTGATTGGTTCAATTGCATTAAGAAATTCCACAAATCAACTTTCAACAAGGCACACCTGTGAATTGAAATGCATTCAATCAAATGTATTTATGAAGCCCTTCTTACATCAGCTGATGTCACAAAGTGCTGTACAGAAACCCATGTAATGGGTTCTCTCTCTCTCTAATTCTCTCTCTCGCTCTTTCTCTCTCTCGGAGGACCTGAGCCCTAGGACCATGCCTCAGGACTACCTGGCATGATGACTCCTTGCTGTCCCCAGTCCACCTGGCCGTGCTGCTGCTCCAGTTTCAACTGTTCTGCCTGCGACTATGGAACCTTGACCTGTTCACCAGAGCACATTTTTACAAAATTCTTACTTTTTAGGCTTTTTACATTTTAATTTATTTTCATATGACTACTCTTCAAGGTCTCTACTAACAGGAATGGTGCAATATTAATCCCTCATCAACTGAATTCCTGCCTCTTATCCCATATATTTTGTGACAGAGTTCTTACAGCCCCGAGTGAGCAAAGTTACAGTGCCACAACACTGAACTGCAGCAACCCAAAAATATACAAAGTATGTTTTTTTGATGCAGTGGGGCTAATTAAGTTAACGTGAAGTTTCTTTTCATATCCACTTCGAAATCCATTGTCAAAACATGCTCTGCCAGCCAGTTGAGAATAGGGCTAAAGGGTTAAAGATGCAGTCCGGGATCTTCAGCACTTACAAATTCGTAACATACTTGTACAAATTCCTATTCGTAACATATCATACGAATTGCATGACGTAGTACACAATTGTCTACACTTTTTAGGGATCCGTTTTGGTTTGTGAGCACTACTTTCAAAACTACTGGCTGAAATTATACAACAGCTCTGGAGCACCACTTTAATTGGCATCGCCCTGAATAGATTTAAGCCGCCTTCTGAAAAGACAATACATCCTCCCTATTAAAACATCTCCCTTAAGAGAGGCTTCCTCGTTGTTGTATTAAAACAAGATATAACTTGCTAATGACATGTTTTACATTTAAGATGCTGGTCTTCTCTTTTGTTGTTGCCAATTAATGGACTATCTCCAGAGAACATTCAGCGTTAAAAAAATGTTTTCTCTCCCTAAAGAAAAGTTGATACCTGACCTTGTGATAATCTATTCCCATCTACTGCATGTGGTGAATCTAACATTTGAGATTTAAATCCAGTTGAATTATTTTAGTTGGCACAGAAATTATGTACAATTATTTATTATAATATTAATTATTTAAAAAATGGCAATATAGATAGCTTTTTTAATTGAACTTTTATTTAACTAGGCAATTCAGTTAAGAACAAATTCTTATTTACAATGACGGCCTACCGGGGGACTGTGGGTTAACTGCCTTGTTCAGGGGCAGAACGACAGATTTTTACCTTGTCAGCTCAGGGATTCGATCCAGCAACCTTTCGGTTACTGGCCCAACGCTCTAACCACAAGGCTACATGGCATTACCAACTTGCTAAATTAGCAAGCTTCATATCCTGCTGTATTATGGCATCTTCAAAAACACTGTACAGTGTGTTTTGGCAATATACATAACAGCCTAGTACAAGCTCAGTAAACCTGGCTACTGTGAAAACCTTAGAGACTTGGGGTGACATAAATAGCTGTATAAAAGCTTGTGATGATTCATTCTCTGTAAGTTAGAATAAAGTCAGCTGAACCATGTTGGTCACTGGTTTTACCTCAAAGGGTAAAATTGTGGTTTACTTGAACCTGCTAAAGAACACTAGCCGTTGATAAGGCTGTGTGTGACCATGTGTCAGTGGAGTGCTCTCATTTGGGCAAAAGCCAGTCCTCCGTCCTCTCTCCTCCGTGACTCAGAAACCGATAAGTGGTTGAGGTGTGTGTAAATTTGTTAGTAGACAAACAGAAGACAGTCCTACCCTCCTCGATAGCCTCCTTTTATTGATAAAATGTCTTGCACAACTAACTAAATTAGTTTTTAGCACTTCACACATTTATTTTGGGATCCACCCCTGTAAAAGTCATTTCATACGAGTGCATTTGTCCACTTTCCCTCTTCTCACCAACTCTCCTCGATTAACTTTTACCTTTTTCAAAAGGAGGTGAGAGAGGCCGGAGGAGGTGAGAGAGGATGCAGGAGAGAGGGCGCAGGAGGTGAGAGAGGATGCAGGAGAGAGGGCGCAGGAGGTGAGAGAGGACGGAGGAGAGAGGGTGCAGGAGGTGAGAGAGGACGCAGGAGAGAGGGCGCAGGAGGTGAGAGAGGATGCAGGAGAGAGGACGCAGGAGGTGAGAGAGGACGGAGCAGAGAGGGCGCAGGAGATGAGAGGACGGAGGAGAGAGGGCGCAGGAGGTGAGAGAGGATGCAGGAGGTGAGAGAGGACGGATCAGAGAGGGCGCAGGAGGTGAGAGAGGACAGAGGAGAGAGGGCGCAGGAGGTGAGAGAGGACGGAGCAGAGAGGGCGCAGGAGATGAGAGGACGGAGGAGAGAGGGCGCAGGAGGTGAGAGAGGACGGAGGAGAGAGGGCGCAGGAGGTGAGAGAGGACGCAGGAGAGAGGGCGCAGGAGGTGAGAGAGGACGGATCAGAGAGGGCGCAGGAGATGAGAGGACGGAGGAGAGAGGGCGCAGGAGGTGAGAGAGGACGGAGGAGAGAGGGCGCAGGAGGTGAGAGAGGACGGAGGAAAGAGGGCGCAGGAGGTGAGAGAGGACGGAGGAGAGAGGGCGCAGGAGGTGAGAGAGGACGGAGGAGAGAGGGCGCAGGAGGTGAGCAAATGTAATTGATATAAGGCCTGTGTGTATTACCTCTTCCAGGCGGCGGCGCTGTTCTTTCTGCTCCTCGATGCGTTTCTGTCGGTCGTGCAGCAGCTGTCTCTTGTGTTCCTCTGGGTCTCGGCGCTGGGCGGCCAGCTGGGCCTGCTGTCTCTTCAGAGCCTCTGATCGCTCCTTGTTCTCCTGCTGCAGACGCAGGAAGTCCCGCCTCAACGTCGACTCACCAGGCACATTCAGGATGGAGGTACTAGAGGACGGAGAGAGAGAGGTGGAAGGGTTAGAGAGGACGATGCAGAGAGACAGAGACATATAGCAGGATGAGGTGATGGAAAGATCATAGTAGAGAAGCAGGAGATTGTGTCATTCATCTCAGGGCAATGTGGTCTTATATTACTGCAGTATTGCTTGGGGTAGTAACGTTGTTGGGGTGGTGTTGTGTTACCTGGACTCTCCGTCTTCCCCACGGTTCTCATCCTCCTCATCACTGCCACTGTACTCATACTCTGTCTCCTCTGAAACAAAGACAGTGAGAGTGAGAACAGAAGTGAGAACGCATAGCATCTACAGTGCATTCGGAAAGTATTCAGACCCCTTGATTTTTCCCACATTGTTACGTTACATTCTTACATTCGTTACATCCTTATTCAATAATGGATTAAATTTAAAAAATTTGCCTCAATCTACTCACAATACCCCATAATTACAAAGCAAAAACATGTTTTTAGAAATGTTTGCAATTTTTATTTTATAATACCCGAAATATATCACATTTACGTAAGTATTCAGACCCTTTACTAAGTACGTTGTTGAAGCACCTTTGGCAACGATTATAGCATTGCGTCTTCTTGGATATGACGCTACAAGCTTGGCACACCTGTATTTGGGGAGTTTCTCCCATTCTTCTCTGCAAATCCTCTCAAGCTCTGTCAGGTTGGATGGGAAGTGTCGCTGCACAGCTATTTTCAGGTCTCTCTAGTGCTATTCGATTGGGTTCAAGTCCAGGCTCTGGTTGGGCCACTCAAGGACATTCAGAGACGGGTCCCGAAGCCACTCCTGCATTGTCTTGGCTGTGTGCTTAGGGTCGTTGTCCTGTTGGAAGGTGAACCTTTGCCACAGTCTGAGATCCTGAGTGCTCTGGAGCAGGTTTTCATCAAGGATATCTCTGTACTTTGCTCCAATCATCTTTCCCTCAATCCTGACTGGTCTCCCAGTCCCTGCCGCTGAAAAACATCCCCACAGCATGATGCTGCCATCACCATGCTTCACCGTAGGGATGGTGCCAGGTTTCCTCCAGATGTGACAATTTGCTTTCAGGCCAAATAGCTATCATCAGACCAGAGTATCTTGTTTCACATGGTCTGAGAGTCCTTTAGGTGCATTTTGGCAAACTCCAAGCAGGCTGTCATGTGCCTTTTAATGAAGAGTGGCTTCCATCTGGCCTAGGAAGAGTCTTGGTGGTTCCAAACTTCTTCCATTTAAAAATGATGGGAAGCCACTGTGTTCTTGAATGACTTTCAATGCTGCAGAAATGTTGCAGAAATGTTTTGATACTGTGCATCGACACAATCCTATCTCTGAGCTCTACGGACAATTCCTTTGACCTCATGACTTGTTTTTTGCTCTGACATGCACTGTCAACTATGGGACCTTATATAGACAGGTGTGTGCCTTTCCAAATCATGTCCAATCAATTGAATTTACCACAAGTGGACTCCAATCAAGTTGTATAAACATCTCAAGGATGATCAATGGAAACAGGATGCACCTGAGCTCAATTGCGAGTCTCATAACAAAGGGTCTGAATAGTTAGGTAAATAATGTATTATATAGTTTTTTCCTTGTCATTATGGGGTATTGCTTGTAGATTGATGAGTGGAATTTTTTTTGATCCATTTTACAATAAGGCTGTAACGTAACAAAATGTGGAAAAAATGAAGGGCTCTAAATATTTTGCAGAATGCACTATAGTACTGCAAACAATGACCATAATACATCCCACACTCACCCTCCAAACCATAATACATCTCACTCTCACCCTCCATACCATAATACATCCCACCCTCACCCTCCATACCATAATACATCCCACCCTCACCCTCCATACCATAATGCATCCCACCCTCACCCTCCATACCATAATACATCCCACCCTCACCCTCCATACCATAATGCATCCCACCCCCACCCTCCATACCATAATACATCCCACCCTCACCCTCCATACCATAATACATACCACCCTCACCCTCCATACCATAATGCATCCCACCCTCACCCTCCATACCATAATGCATCCCACCCTCACCCTCCATACCATAATACATCCCACCCTCACCCTCCATACCATAATACATCCCACCCTCACCCTCCATACCATAATACATCCCACCCTCACCCTCCATACCATAATGCATCCCACCCTCACCCTCCATACCATAATACATCCCACCCTCACCCTCCATACCATAATACATCCCACCCTCACCCTCCAAACCATAATACATCCCACCCTCACCCTCCAAACCATAATGCACCCCACCCTCACCCTCCAAACCATAATGCACCCCACCCTCACACCATAATACACCCCACCCTTACCCCCATACCATAATACACCTCACCCTCCATACCATAATACCTCTCACCCTCCATACCATAATACACCTCACCCTCCATACCATAATACACCTCACCCTCCATACCATAATACACCCCACCCTCACACCATAATACACCCCACCCTTACCCCCATACCATAATACACCTCACCCTCCATACCATAATACACCTCACCCTCCATACCATAATACACCCCACCCTCCATACCATAATACATCCCACCCTCACCCTCCATACCATAATACATCCCACCCTCACCCTCCATACCATAATACTTCCCACCCTCACCCTCCATACCATAATACATCCCACCCTCACCCTCCATACCATAATACATCCCACCCTCACCCTCCAAACCATAATACATCCCACCCTCACCCTCTATACCATAATACATCCCACCCTCACCCTCCAAACCATAATGCACCCCACCCTCACACCATAATACACCCCACCCTACCCCCATACCATAATACACCCCACCCTCCATACCATAATACACCCCACCCTCCATACCATAATACACCTCACCCTCAATACCATAATATACCCACCCTCACCCTCCACACCATAATACACCCACCCACCCTCACCCTCCATACCATAATGCACCCCACCCTCACACCATAATACACCCCACCCTTACCCCCATACCATAATACACCTCACCCTCCATACCATAATACATCCCACCCTCACCCTCCAAACCATAATACATCCCACCCTCACCCTCCAAACCATAATACATCCCACCCTCACCCTCCAAACCATAATGCACCCCACCCTCACACCATAATACACCCCACCCTTACCCCCATACCATAATACACCTCACCCTCCATACCATAATACACCTCACCCTCCATACCATAATACACCCCACCCTCCATACCATAATACATCCCACCCTCACCCTCCATACCATAATACATCCCACCCTCACCCTCCATACCATAATACTTCCCACCCTCACCCTCCATACCATAATACATCCCACCCTCACCCTCCATACCATAATACATCCCACCCTCACCCTCCATACCATAATACATCCCACCCTCACCCTCCAAACCATACCATAATACATCCCACCCTCCATACCATAATACATCCCACCCTCCATACCATAATACATCCCACCCTCACCCTCCATACCATAATACATCCCACCCTCACCCTCCAAACCATAATGCACCCCACCCTCACACCATAATACACCCCACCCTCACCCTCCAAACCATAATGCACCCCACCCTCACACCATAATACACCCCACCCTTACCCCCATACCATAATACACCTCACCCTCCATACCATAATACACCTCACCCTCCATACCATAATACACCCCACCCTCCATACCATAATACATCCCACCCTCACCCTCCATACCATAATACATCCCACCCTCACCCTCCATACCATAATACATCCCACCCTCACCCTCCATACCATAATACTTCCCACCCTCACCCTCCATACCATAATACATCCCACCCTCACCCTCCATACCATAATACATCCCACCCTCACCCTCCATACCATAATACATCCCACCCTCACACTCCAAACCATAATACATCCCACCCTCACCCTCTATACCATAATGCACCCCACCCTCACACCATAATACACCCCACCCTTACCCCCATACCATAATACACCCCACCCTCCATACCATAATACACCCCACCCTCCATACCATAATACACCCCACCCTCCATACCATAATACACCCCACCCTTACCCCCATACCATAATACACCTCACCCTCCATACCATAATACACCCCACCCTCCATACCATAATACACGTCACCCTCCATACCATAATACACCTCACCCTCCATACCATAATACACCCCACCCTCCATACCATAATACACCCCACCCTCCATACCATAATACACCTCACCCTCAATACCATAATATACCCACCCTCACCCTCCATACCATAATACATCCCACCCTCACCCTCCATACCATAATACATCCCACCCTCACCCTCTATACCATAATACATCCCACCCTCACCCTCCAAACCATAATGCACCCCACCCTCACACCATAATACACCCCACCCTTACCCCCATACCATAATACACCTCACCCTCCATACCATAATACACCCCACCCTCCATACCATAATACATCCCACCCTCACCCTCCAAACCATAATACATCCCACCCTCACCCTCCAAACCATAATACATCCCATACATCCCACCCTCATCCTCCAAACCATAATACATCCCACCCTCACCCTCACACCATAATGCACCCCCACCCTCACACCATAATACACCCCACCCTTACCCCCATACCATAATACACCTCACCCTCCATACCATAATACCTCTCACCCTCCGTACCATAATACACCTCACCCTCCATACCATAATACATCCCACCCTCCATACCATAATATATCCCACCCTCACCCTCCATACCATAATACATCCCACCCTCACCCTCCAAACCATAATGCACCCCACCCTCACACCATAACACCCCACCCTTACCCCCATACCATAATACACCTCACCCTCCATACCATAATACACCTCACCCTCCATACCATAATACACCCTCACCCTCCATACCATAATACATCCCACCTCACCCTCCATACCATAATACATCCCACCCTCACCCTCCATACCATAATACATCCCACCCTCACCCTCCATACCATAATACATCCCACCCTCACCCTCCAAACCATAATACATCCCACCCTCACCCTCCATACCATAATGCATCCCACCCTCACCCTCCATACCATAATACATCCCACCCTCACCCTCCATACCATAATGCATCCCACCCCACCCTCCATACCATAATACATCCCACCCTCACCCTCCATACCATAATACATACCACCCTCACCCTCCATACCATAATGCATCCCACCCTCACCCTCCATACCATAATGCATCCCACCCTCACCCTCCATACCATAATACATCCCACCCTCACCCTCCATACCATAATACATCCCACCCTCACCCTCCATACCATAATACATCCCACCCTCACCCTCCATACCATAATGCATCCCACCCTCACCCTCCATACCATAATACATCCCACCCTCACCCTCCATACCATAATACATCCCACCCTCACCCTCCAAACCATAATACATCCCACCCTCACCCTCCAAACCATAATGCACCCCACCCTCACCCTCCAAACCATAATGCACCCCACCCTCACACCATAATACACCCCACCCTTACCCCCATACCATAATACACCTCACCCTCCATACCATAATACCTCTCACCCTCCATACCATAATACACCTCACCCTCCATACCATAATACACCTCACCCTCCATACCATAATACACCCCACCCTCACACCATAATACACCCCACCCTTACCCCCATACCATAATACACCTCACCCTCCATACCATAATACACCTCACCCTCCATACCATAATACACCCCACCCTCCATACCATAATACATCCCACCCTCACCCTCCATACCATAATACATCCCACCCTCACCCTCCATACCATAATACATCCCACCCTCACCCTCCCACCCTCACCCTCCATACCATAATACATCCCACCCTCACCCTCCATACCATAATACATCCCACCCTCACCCTCCAAACCATAATACATCCCACCCTCTCACCCTCTATACCATAATACATCCCACCCTCACCCTCCAAACCATACCCTCCAAACCATGCACCCCACCCTCACACCATAATACACCCCACCCTTACCCCCCCATACCATAATACACCCCACCCTCCATACCATAATACACCCCACCCTCCATACCATAATACACCCACCCTCACCCTCCAATACCATAATATACCCCACCCACACCATAATACACCCCACCCTTACACCATAATACACCCACCACCCCACCCTCCCATAATACATCCCATATAATACCACCCTCACCCTCCATGCATCCCACCCACCCTCCATACACATCCCACCCTCACATACCATAATACATCCCACCCTCACCCTCCAAACCATAATACATCCACCCTCACCCTCCATACCATAATACATCCCACCCTCCACCATAATATATCCCACCCTCCATACCATAATACATCCCACCCTCACCCTCCAAACCATAATACATCCCACCCTCACCCTCCAAACCATAATGCACCCCACCCTCACACCATAATACACCCCACCCTCACCCTCCCCATAATGCACCCCACCCTCATAATACACCCCCTCACCTCACACCCCCATACCATAATACACCTCACCCTCCATCCATAATACACCTACCCTCCATACCATAATACACCCCACCCTCCATACCATAATACATCCCACCCTCACCCTCCATACCATAATACATCCCACCCTCACCCTCCATACCATAATACTTCCCACCCTCACCCTCCATACCATAATACATCCCACCCTCACCCTCCATACCATAATACATCCCACCCTCACCCTCCATACCATAATACATCCCACCCTCACCCTCCAAACCATAATACATCCCACCCTCACCCTCCATACCATAATACATCCCACCCTCCATACCATAATATATCCCACCCTCCATACCATAATACATCCCACCCTCACCCTCCATACCATAATACATCCCACCCTCACCCTCCAAACCATAATGCACCCCACCCTCACACCATAATACACCCCACCCTCACCCTCCAAACCATAATGCACCCCACCCTCACACCATAATACACCCCACCCTTACCCCCATACCATAATACATCTCACCCTCCATACCATAATACACCTCACCCTCCATACCATAATACACCCCACCCTCCATACCATAATACATCCCACCCTCACCCTCCATACCATAATACATCCCACCCTCACCCTCCATACCATAATACATCCCACCCTCACCCTCCATACCATAATACATCCCACCCTCACCCTCCAAACCATAATACATCCCTCACCCTCCATACCATAATACATCCCACCCTCACCCTCCATACCATAATGCATCCCACCCTCACACTCCAAACCATAATACATCCCCCCTCACCCTTACCCCCCCACCCTCACCCATAATACACCCCACCCTCCATACCATAATACACCCCACCCTCCATACCATAATACACCCCACCCTCCATCCATACCATAATACACCCCACCCTTACCCCCATACCATAATACACCTCACCCTCCATACCATAATACACCCCACCCTCCATACCATAATACACATCACCCTCCATACCATAATACACCTCACCCTCCATACCATAATACACCCCACCCTCCATACCATAATACACCCCACCCTCCATACCATAATACACCCCACCCTCCATACCATAATACACCTCACCCTCAATACCATAATATACCCACCCTCACCCTCCATACCATAATACATCCCACCCTCACCCTCCATACCATAATACATCCCACCCTCACCCTCTATACCATAATACATCCCACCCTCACCCTCCAAACCATAATGCACCCCACCCTCACACCATAATACACCCCACCCTTACCCCCATACCATAATACACCTCACCCTCCATACCATAATACACCCCACCCTCCATACCATAATACATCCCACCCTCACCCTCCAAACCATAATACATCCCACCCTCACCCTCCAAACCATAATACATCCCACCCTCATCCTCCAAACCATAATACATCCCACCCTCACACCATAATGCACCCCACCCTCACACCATAATACACCCCACCCTTACCCCCATACCATAATACACCTCACCCTCCATACCATAATACCTCTCACCCTCCATACCATAATACACCTCACCCTCCATACCATAATACATCCCACCCTCCATACCATAATATATCCCACCCTCACCCTCCATACCATAATACATCCCACCCTCACCCTCCAAACCATAATGCACCCCACCCTCACACCATAACACCCCACCCTTACCCCCATACCATAATACACCTCACCCTCCATACCATAATACACCTCACCCTCCATACCATAATACACCCCACCCTCCATACCATAATACATCCCACCCTCCATACCATAATACATCCCACCCTCACCCTCCATACCATAATACATCCCACCCTCACCCTCCATACCATAATACATCCCACCCTCACCCTCCATACCATAATACTTCCCACCCTCACCCTCCATACCATAATACATCTCACCCTCACCCTCCATACCATAATACATCCCACCCTCACCCTCCATACCATAATACATCCCACCCTCACCCTCCATACCATAATACATCCCACCCTCACCCTCCATACCATAATACATCCCACCCTCACCCTCCAAACCATAATACATCCCACCCTCACCCTCTATACCATAATGCACCCCACCCTCACACCATAATACACCCCACCCTTACCCCCATACCATAATACACCCCACCCTCCATACCATAATACACCCCACCCTTACCCCCATACCATAATACACCCCACCCTTACCCCCATACCATAATACACCTCACCCTCCATACCATAATACACCCCACCCTCCATACCATAATACACCTCACCCTCCATACCATAATACACCCCACCCTCCATACCATAATACACCCCACCCTCCATACCATAATACACCCCCCTCCATACTCCCCCACCCTCCATACCATAATACACCCCACCCTCCATACCATAATACACCTCACCCTCAATACCATAATATACCCACCCTCACCCTCCACACCATAATACACCCACCCACCCTCACCCTCCATACCATAATACACCTCACCATCCATACCATAATACACCTCACCCCCACCCTCCAATCAAAAATACACCCCACCCTCAGTCTCCAACAACCATTATATGGAAAACACAAAATAGCTCAACCCAAATTACAGAGGCCTCAGTCAGTTTCAGGCCGGCCCTTCCCTCTCTCACCCTTCTCTCCCCTCTTCTTGCGTGTGCGGTCAATGTGGTCTTTGAGCTGGATGCGGACTTGGCGCTCTGTGGGCTGGTCCCGGATGAACGAGTGCTTCAGGAGCTGCTCTGTGGACGGCCGGCTGGTGTACGTCTTCACCAGGCAGCCCTCAATAAAATCTATAAACTTCTTAGACCTGAAGGGGGGGGGGTAATGAGTGTCAGAGTCAGGTGAGGCAGAGGAGGATAATGAGTAACATCTGTTTGGTGGACAGAGATGGGACAGCTGGTGTGAGTGGGACTTTTAGGAGGCCTGGTATCTCCTGTAGGTCACATGTAATTGGGAATGAAAACTATCCCAAGAAGAGTGTTCAGAAAAAGAGAAGAAGAACAGGAAAGGTCTGTGTGCGTGGGAGAGTGAAATAGAGACAGAAAGACAGTCCGTGTCCATTCATTTAAAGTGGCAATGTACAACAGTGCTCCTTTAGGTAGATCTTTCACTGGTATTTTCATGGGAACGCAAGGCTTTTATCATTGGGCTTTGTACAGAAACGTTTGGTGATCAACTAGGAATGCCTTGGATATCGACCGGTTGGTGACTACTGGACTAATAGAGCTCCACAGTTTGTAGTCCTAAAAAAACGTAAATGAGTTTCCTCTGGTTCGTTCAGCCATTGCTATGGGGGAATTAAATGGGGAAAGAATCGTTTTTTGGGGGGATAAACACCAAAAATAAGGCCTGTGGTAAACACAGGCTTAGAAGAGTTCTATGAGATCCTTTTGTGAATTTTGAAGCATGTATGTAATCAAAATAAGCACATAAAGGCTTCAGAATTCATGAAGGTCATGTTAACTGACTGATGAGGCAAGGAACAGAGAGCGCAAGCTGTTTTTGCTACTTTCTCAAACCATCAATAGTCTATAGTAGCATCATGCAGCCCATATATGTTTTGATTTTTAAGGTATTCTAAAAGGTCTGTATCATTCACAACTAAAGTTGACAATTCACTCTAAATCTAGGACTTGTTTCAAAGTATCACTTTTATGCTCAACATAGCCACTTCATATGCGCACTTGCTCTGTAAATGGTAAAAAATATCCTTTCTACTTTATTCAGCTAAGTTCAATTATATTCTTCTTACTCAAAAATAAAATAATATAATGCCACGGGACATAAGAATAGCTTGTCAGCTAAATGAACAAGCCTAAAGCAGGAGCATTGCCAAATAACATACGCCTACAGTAGGCCAACTCATATTCTGTTCTTCTTAAATACATTTTCCTCATATCATAATGTTTCTTTAGACGTGAATAAAATAAATCATGGATTTATTGTGTTGGAGTATATTCAATTGATATATTATACCATTATACTACGTTTTAATGTAGATGTTCCAAAGGCGCGTATCAGCGGCTTGTATGTGTTGAGGCCTGGAAATACTAAACGTGTTTATGTTAATTAACGGTAAATTACCGTGAGACTGGCAGTCTTTTGCATGACAATAACCAACTGAGAAAATGTCATGACCACCACAGCCCTAATGTTGATTTAGTCTGAGTGATAACATTTCTCACATCACTGTACGTCCAGTGGAAAGTACAGTGTATGAAAGGAATCCATGGCCAGCTGGTGTTGGATGTAAATAGTTCCGTAAAGCGCAGCAGGGCTAGGGTAAGGAAGGAATCCATGGCCAGCTGGTGTTGGATGTAAATAGTTCCGTAAAGCGCAGCAGGGCTAGGGTAAGGAAGGAATCCATGGCCAGCTGGTGTTGGATGTAAATAGTTCCGTAAAGCGCAGCAGGGCTAGGGTAAGGAAGGAATCCATGGCCAGCTGGTGTTGGATGTAAATAGTTCCGTAGAAGCGCAGCAGGGCTAAAGCGCAGCAGGGCTAGGGCTAGGGTAGGAAGGAATCCATGGCCAGCTGGTGTTGGATGTAAATAGTTCCGTAAAGCGCAGCAGGGCTAGGGTAAGGAAGGAATCCATGGCCAGCTGGTGTTGGATGTAAATAGTTCCGAAAAGCACAGCAGGGCTAGGGTAAGGAAGGAATCCATGGCCAGCTGGTGTTGGATGTAAATAGTTCCGTAAAGCGCAGCAGGGCTAGGGTAAGGAAGGAATCCATGGCCAGCTGGTGTTGGATGTAAATAGTTCCGTAAAGCGCAGCAGGGCTAGAGTAAGGAAGGAATCCATGGCCAGCTGGTGTTGGATGTAAATAGTTCCGTAAAGCGCAGCAGGGCTAGGGTAAGGAAGGAATCCATGGCCAGCTGGTGTTGGCTGTAAATAGTTCCGTAAAGCGCAGCAGGGCTAGGGTAAGGAAGGAATCCATGGCCAGCTGGTGTTGGATGTAAATAGTTCCGTAAAGCGCAGCAGGGCTAGGGTAAGGAAGGAATCCATAAGGAAGGAATCCATGGCCAGCTGGTGTTGGATGTAAATAGTTCCGTAAAGCGCAGCAGGTCTATAGGGTAAGGAAGGAATCCATGGCCAGCTGGTGTTGGATGTAAATAGTTCCGTAAAGCGCAGCAGGGCTAGGGTAAGGAAGGAATCCATGGCCAGCTGGTGTTGGATGTAAATAGTTCCGTAAAGCGCAGCAGGGCTAGGGTAAGGAAGGAATCCATGGCCAGCTGGTGTTGGATGTAAATAGTTCCGTAAAGCGCAGCAGGGCTAGGGTAAGGAAGGAATCCATGGCCAGCTGGTGTTGGATGTAAATAGTTCCGTAAAGCGCAGCAGGGCTAGGGTAAGGAAGGAATCCATGGCCAGCTGGTGTTGGATGTAAATAGTTCCGTAAAGCGCAGCAGGGCTAGGGTAAGGAAGGAATCCATGGCCAGCTGGTGTTGGATGTAAATAGTTCCGTAAAGCGCAGCAGGGCTAGGGTAAGGAAGGAATCACTGCAGAGGAAGGGATGGAGGGCAGTGAGGGGTGTCAAGACACAATAGCTATGTCCTAAAATAAAACTGACGTTTCAGAAAAAACAACAGCAGAATGTAAACAGCACACTCACCACTTCTTGGACTTGAGTTTGGGAGGGGGGTTCCTCGGGATGAGGAACAGAGCTCTCATTGGGTGCATATCACACAGAGCTGGAGGTGGAGAGAGAGGGGGGAGAGCGAGAGGTATGGGGAAAAGGTATTATGGATTGGTATTATACCCACCAAGCATTTAAATCAAAACAGAATTTAAATACCAGTAGTATATTACTATCCAGTATAAATACCAGTAGTGTATTACTATACCGTATACACTTGTAATGGAGCACATAATTCTATGCAGAGAATTGTGACACTAATAGCCTAGCTACTCCCAGTCAACATCTGTGGTCTTCCTAATCCCAATCCTAATCCTTTCTTTGTTCCCTCACACCTATTGCCCCATTGTCTTGTTTGAGCAACACTGTTACTCCTTGTCTTCCCAGCGTAGCTAGCAAAACCTGTCTGGTTAGGTTATCAGCTCAACAATAAAATGCATTCTAGAATGCATACACTGGCAGTACTTCTGATACTGCCCAAGGCATTCAGTGGGTTTTATTGCAGAACCTTGTGACGACACGATGATTACAAGACCAGTTTAAGTTGGCCATTCCTTACTCTCGACATGTATAAGGGTTGTGGTGTATATGTTTTGTATGTGCATCTGTGGGAACTTAAATGTGACACCTGTACAGGGGGCACGTTTCACCTGTTTTGCACATCTAGAATGTATGTCGGTTTGTTCAAATTAGTGAAACTAGTCTGCTCATGTCAGACCACAGGGTGGTTTGGTAAGGTTTTGAAAAACGACAATTAGCCAGTAGTATCCCACAGTAACCAGTAGAAACTAACACAGTATTAGTGAGAATGTAAGTCCATGTTGCATAATTAATGACGGCACACCACACCAATTTGTTTTCCCATCTCAAGAGGTTAAATAAACTAAATTACTATAGTAAGTGCCAAGTAAAGTAACGGGGTTAGGGATTTATTTTTAGGGATCGGACCCTTTTAAAAAATATTTGACTAAAATGACATACCCAAATCTATCTGCCTGTAGCTCAGGACCTGAAGCAAGGATATGCATATTCCTGATACCATTTGAAAGGAAACACTTTGAAGTTTGTGGAAATGTGAAATGAATGTAGAAGAATAACACATTAGATCTGGTAAAAGATAATACAAACAAACAAAAAATGCCATAAATCCCCTTGAGACAGGAGGAATGGAAGCTTGTATGCAACAGCGAGGGGAAATTGAATGCAAGCTTCATAAATAAAATGAAAACATTTCTAGCCTGTCTAGCTATGGATAACAGGGCTGACATGTTATGCTTGACATGCTCAGTTTTCCACCACAAAACACCAGAACTTGGCCAAAAAGAGTAGAGCCAGCTCACCTGCTTTTACACTAGGGTTTGAGCATAAGATGTTAAAATGCTGTTTGGATTTTTAAAAATAATTTTTTAAGGAATAGTTTCACCATATTAAAATGTATTCAGTCAGTTCACTTAACAGGGTTGACCTTAAAATGAGGGTACCATTTTTTTTTATTTGACCTTAAAAGGAACCAATAATAACAGTAAATAAATAATAATTGCCAGAAATGACCTTGTCAATGCAACATAACTTAGGGCTTTACAAAGATGGTGAAACGGAAATGGGTTAAAATCATCTTTGAAGTCACAAAGGGTTATGTCAAAATGCTTCATTTTAGCAAGTCTTCATTTTCATGTGGTCCATATTAGAGGGCTCTTCATTTAATATCACAGGCTTTTAAAATTAAATATTTGTGCACACTCTTAAAATATCAAAAGGGACACAAAAAACACTAATTTCATTGAACGACCCATGGGCTATGTCATGCATACTAGGTGGGTACAGCAACAGCACCAGGCTTCCGAGAAAGAGACCTCCTTCAGTTAGGCACCCCCCCCCTTCAAAGCTGCCTACAGTGGGAGCAGTGTGCAGTGATACAGTGCCTTTAGAAAGTATTCATACCCCTTGAATTATTCAACATTTTGTTGTTTTACATCCTGAATTCAAAATGTATTATACTGAACAAATTAGTTTACATCCCAGATAGTGAGCATTTCTCCTTTGCCAAGATAATCCATCCACCTGACTGATGTGGCATATCAAGCTCATTAAACAGCATGATCATTACACAGGTGTACCTTGTGCTGGGGGCAATAAAAGGCCACTCTAAAATGTGCAGTTTTGTCACACAACCCAATGCCACAGATGTCTCAAGTTGAGGGAGCATGCAATTGGCATGCTGACTGCAGGAATGACCACCAGAGCTGTTGCCAGAAAATGTCATGTTAATTTCTCTTCCATAAGCCGCCTCCAACGTTGTTTTAGAGATTTTGGTATTACGTCCAACCGGCATCACAACCGTAGACTACATGTACCACGTCAGCCCAGGAACTCCACATCAGGCTTCTTCACCTGCGGGATCGTCTGAGACCAGCCACCCAGACAGCTGATGAAAATGACAAGTATTCATGTCTGTAATAAAGCCATTTTGTGGGGAAAAACAAATTCTGAAAAGCTGGGCCTTGCTCCCCAGTGGGTGGGCCAGTCTCCCAAGTGGGTGGGGCCTAGCTTGGTGAAATGCTGTAGAGAGTCCTTCTGGCAGGCTCTCCCATCTCAGCCCAAAAACTCTGTAGTTCTGTCAGAGTGGTTATTGGGTTCTTGGTCACCCCCCTGACAAAGTTCCTTCTTGTCCAGTTGCTCAGTTTGGTTGGACAGCCAGCTCTATCTAGGCAGTGTTGGTAGTACCATATTTTTTCCATTTCCCAATGATGGAGACAACTGTGCTCTTGGATATTTTCAGCACTCTAGAAATGGTTTTATACCCTTCCCCAGATATGCCTCATCATAATTCTCTCTGAGATCTACAGACAGTTTCTTGAACTTGGTATATGGTATAGTCTCTGCTCTGACATGCACTGTCAACTGTAGGACCTTATATAGACAGGTGTGTTTCTTTCTAAATCATGTCCAAACAATTGAATTGGCACAGGTGGATGAAGTTGTAGTGACATCTCAAGGAAGATAAAAGGAAATTGGATGCACCGAAGCTAATGATGTAAATTAGATATCTGCATTTCATTTCAATAAATTAGCTAAAATTTCCAAAAACATTTTCACTGTCATTATGAGGTATTGTGTGTAGATGGGCGAGAACATAAATATATTTGATACATTTTGAATTCAGTCTGTAACGCAAAATGTGGAATAAGTCAAGGGGTACAAATACTTTCTGAAGGCACTGTATGTGCTTGTAGTAGTGCTTTGCGATTTGATATAGAGTAGGCAATCTAGCGCCACAGATCAATAGCCCCCCCCACCTCGTATCTTACATGAGCAGCACAGTGGTGAATGAGCCACCTCTTAAACACGGGGCTTGATTTACGGGCCAGTAATGAGACAGGAGGAAGATTATTCAATCTCTCTACTGCAGGTTTATGTTATGCGGAATGTGTTCTTGAGAGCTGGAGATAAAGCTGTTTCGTGGCTGTGTGTGTGTGTGTGTGTGTGTGTGTGTGTGTGTTTGTAGATGAATAGGGTAATAAAGTGGAGTCAGATGTGTGTGTGGGCTCACTGTACTGTACTTACGAGGAGCTCCCTCTGCCGTCTCTATGGCTGTGATCCCCAGGGACCAGATATCACTCTGTGGACACACCAGTGAGAATTAGTAGCCACTCTCAAACACAAACATAGACACACGTTAGGATGGAAAGGGGTCATTACCCTGTAGTCATAGGTGGAGTCAGGGTTCTCGTCACAGGCGATGACCTCAGGGGCCATCCAATAAGGCGTACCGATGAAGGTGTTCCTGCGCCCCACAGTCCTGTCCAGCTGAGCACTAACCCCAAAGTCCACTGGCCACAGTGGAGAGGACGGAAGTCAGTATTAGTAGTAGAATATTAGCAACTATTCTATTTTTTGACTTTGCTTCAAGTCTTGATTTAGTTAAGTTGTAGATAAATAAATAATACAAATGCATAGAGTGCCTGGGGGTGAGTCAATGTTTAGACTGAGGAAAGCTGCTGTAAACACACACTGGAGGGTAACTTACAGGCTCAAAGAGCAGAGGGGTAAACCCCCTGCAAGCTAGATCTACTCAGGGTTTTCTAAAGCTAGCCAGCTTCAGTTAGCTTCCCATTCCAGCTCAGGCTTCATCCGTACTATAACGGTGGATATTGCTTGACCGCCTGCCTCTAGCAGGCTTGTAACTGCGTGTGCATGTCGCACATGGCTAGTTGAATGCCAAACTCTTCATTGAGTCAGTGCCACATTTAAATTTAAAGAAAATGTATCTTGCAAATTCAGCAGGCTATCGTGTGAAAGAAACTTTTAGAAATTGCATCCTTATTTTATTACTTTGGTGTGTTTTGATGTGGTTATCAATATATGAGCACCTTGTTCCCCACTCCTATTGATAAAATAATTGTATTAAGTCAAACAAAAGTTTCTGTGCGTGACGTGCATTTGTCATTACTAAATGTGCAATGTGATAGGTATTTCTCTACACACAAAAACACGTTTGATTAATAAAATATTTAATCAGTTGTGTTCCTCAAATCAAAATCAAATTTATAAAAATGTAATTAAATTGTATTCATTACATGCTTCGTAAACAACATATCTAGACTAAGAGTGAAATAATTACTTACGGGCCCTTCCCAACAATGCAGAGAGAAGAAGAGAAATAATAGAAAAATAATAACACAAGGCATAAACACAGGGTACCAGTACCAAGTCAATGTGCAGGGGTACAAGGTTATTGAGGTAGACATGAACATATAGAAGAGTATAAAGTGACTAGTCAATAGGATAGATAAACTGCAACAGCTTTTGGATGAGTCAAAAGAGTGCAAAAAGGGTCAATGTAGATTGTGCGAGTAGCTATTGGTAAGTATATACAGTGGGGCAAAAAAGTATTTAGTCAGCCACCAATTGTGCAAGTTCTCCCACTTAAAAATATGAGAGAGGCCTGTAATTTTCATCATAGGTACACTTCAACTATGACAGACAAAATGAGAAGACAAAAAATCCAGAAAATCACATTATATGATTTTTAATGAATTTATTTGCAAATTATGGTGGAAAATAAGTATTGATCACCTATAAACAAGCAAGATTTCTGGCTCTCACAGACCTGTAACTGCTTCTTTAAGAGGCTCCTCTGTCCTCCACTCGTTACCTGCATTAATGGGACCTGTTTGAACTTGTTATCAGTATAAAAGACAGCTGTCCACAACCTCAAACAGTCACACTCCAAACTCCATTATGGCCAAGACCAAAGAGCTGTCAAAGGACACCAGAAACAAAATTGTAGACCTGCACCAGGCTGGGAAGACTGAATCTGCAATAGGTAAGCAGCTTGGTTTGAAGAAATCAACTGTGGGAGCAATTATTAGGAAATGGAAGACATACAAGACCACTGATAATCTCCCTCGATCTGGGGCTCCACGCAAGATCTCACGTGGGGTCAAAATGATCACAAGAACGGTGAGCAAAAATCCCAGAACCACACCGGGGGGACCTAGTGAATGACCTGCAGAGAGCTGGGACCAAAGTAACAAAGCCTACCACACACACTACACCGCCAGGGACTCAAATCCTGCAGTGCCAGACGTGTCCCCCTGCTTAAGCCAGTACATGTCCAGGCCCGTCTGAAGTTTGCTAGAGAGCATTTGGATGATCCAGAAGACGATTGGGAGAATTTCATATGGTCAGATGAAACCAAAATATAATTTTTGGGTAAAAACTCAACTCGCCGTGTTTGGAGGACAAAGAATGCTGAGTTGCATCCAAAGAACACCATACCTACTGTGAAGCATGGGGGTGGAAACATCATGCTTTGGGGCTGTTTTTCTGCAAAGGGACCAGGATGACTGATCCGTGTAAAGGAAAGAATGAATGGGGCCATGTATCGTGAGATTTTGAGTGAAAACCTCCTACCATCAGCAAGGGCATTGAAGATGAAACATGGCTGGGTCTTTCAGCATGACAATGATCCCAAACACACCGCCCGGGCAACAAAGGAGTGGCTTCGTAAGAAGCATTTCAAGGTCCTGGAGTGGCCTAGCCAGTCTCCAGATCTCCACCCCATAGAAAATCTTTGGAGGGAGTTGAAAGTCCATGTTGCCCAGCAACAGCCCCAAAACATCACTGCTCTAGAGGAGATCTGCATGGAGGAATGGGCCAAAATACCAGCAGCAGTGTGTGAAAACCTTGTGAAGACTTACAGAAAACATTTGACCTCTGTCATTGCCAACAAAGGGTATATAACAAAGTATTGAGATAAACTTTTGTTATTGACCAAATACTTATTTTCCACCATAATTTGCAAATAAATTCTTTAAAAATCCTAAAATGTGATTTTCAGGATTTTTTTCTCTCTCATTTTGTCTGTCATAGTTTAAGTGTACTTATGATGAAAATTACAGGCCTATCATCTTTTTAAGTGGGAGAACTTACACAATTGGTGGCTGACTAAATACTTTTTTGCCCCACTGTACCTAACTACGTATCAGTCTTATGGCTTGGGGGTAGAAGCTGTTCAGGTGAAGGGGATGATGACGTAATCTGAGAGGGAGGGAATCTGATTTAATTTGTCCTTAACTCGCCGCTCAGACACTACATTCAGTATAAATGTAGTTAGCCCTGAGTTAGCCTGCCGCGGACCAGATTACATCTGAAGGATTCATTGCCATAGAAATGTACCTGGCTAAAAGGTGAGCCAATTTTGTGGTCCCGGTTATCCTGAGTTGAACTCAGAGTTGACCAAAGTTACCTCACTAACTCCTCAAACTGGATTGATAGTATAGAGCTCAGGATTACATATTCATCACAACAAGCCCACACACTGTACATATAAACCATGTAGATAACACACAGGAAGCAGCAGAGCAAACACATGAAAAGTTTAGCATCCATCCTCTCACCGAGTTTGACCTCCGCGTTCTCCGTCAGCAGCACGTTCTGTCCCTTGATGTCTCTGTGGATGACCTTGTGTTGGTGGAGGTGCGAGAGGCCCTGGGTATCAAAGAGAGGTCAGAGTTCAGTCAGGGGTTCGACGCCCTCTGGAGGGAGTCTGTAATGGTGCTTTTCCAATGTAGGTATTTACGCGGGTGCTTGGCCTAAAGACTGCTGTGTAATGGTTCTACGGTTGGGTGCAGTGTGGTTTCTCACCCTGAGGATTTCTCTGCAGATGTAAGCGATCCAGTCCTCCTTCAGAGAGTTACCCTTGGTGTTCTTCACTAGGTCTGTCACGGAGCCCGCCCCACAGAACTCCATCACCAGCTATACAGACAGGACGGAATTTAGCACACATAAATATACAGACACACTGCAATGTTCACTGTAATAAAAATGCTGCCTGTAGTAATCATAATATTGTTTCTGTGCATTAAGCCATTCATGGATATCAGAGACAGCCCATTAAATAATGAAGCTCTCCCTCAGATTATACCACCAGACAGGGACAACAGCCATCACACTGACCCAGAGATGGTCATCATGTCCAGGTGGGCTCTTCTTGACGAAAGCTCCGTAGTAGGTGGCAATATTGCGGTGATGGCTGTACTTCTTCAGCATGTTGATCTCAGCTTTGATCTCTTCCTCTTCTTCCTCTGTCACGTCCATTACCTTGATGGCAGCCAGCTGGCCCGTCTTAACATGACGCCCCTGAATAAATGCAGAGTAGACTTGATCATCTTAACTCAGGGGTTCTTAAAGTGGTGTCTGCGGAGGTACTGCAGGAGGTCCGCGGCCAGATCTCAAAATAAATATATATATTTTTTTTCATTGCTTTTTTTTATGTATATTACTAACAGATTAAACTAATTAACAGATTAAACTAATTTTGGCCAAGGGATCCATGGAATAAGTATATACGCTGTAATACAATATAATAATATTAAAGATACTATGTCAGATTTTTGCATTGTAATTTCAGAAAATGTCTTCAATAGATCTACAGTAATAGTGGACTGATTTTCTTTTCCACAAAAAATCTTCTTGGGCACAGACAAAATGGTGCAGCCTTCTTATTGGTCAACAAAAGATGGGCTGTCTCTTTGTCAAATTGACTGGGGCTAGAAAACACACACCAATAAGAAGGATGCATCATTAGAATGCAATTATGTGTGTACCCAATAGCATTTTTGGGGGGGAAATATTGTGAAACACCATCATTCCACTATTACTGTAGGTATATTAAGGACATTTTCTGAAATTAAAATGCAAAAATATGACATATAGCTCCTTTAATCAAAATGTATGCTCTTAACCCTGGGTGGGCAATGGGCCTGGGAGGCTCATAGGGATATTGGTATTCACAGTACTCCACCAATTACACTTTTTTTTTTTTTTTTTTTACTTAATACTTGTATTCCCCAAAAATGTTTGCAGGGGGGAGCTTGAAAACGGCTAAATACTATTTTCGAAAATGTTGCTAAAAAAAGTTCCTTCCAAGGGCCGAGACTTGGTTTGTCCAGTCATGCCCTGCCAACGTCATAGTAGAACTTGTTGTATGCTATTTTTATCTCACTCGAGTTGTGTTATGATTATGAGGGGGTAAATTATTAATTTGCTATCACAAAAGGGGTTCCAGGCCCCAAAAAGTTTGAGAACCCCTGTCTTAACTGGTCAATCAATCAAAACAAGAAATTGAAGGCTAGCACAGCAGATGTCAGCTCTAAAAAATACATCTTAACTTTGAGCAAAAATTCTCTAATAGTTAAAGGAACTCTGCCCTGGTTTAATCTGTTTTGAGAGTGATTATGCTGTATGTTCCAACACATCATTTTCTCTTCATCTCTACTTTTCAGTTCTCTCCATTTTCTTATTACTACTACCAGTCTTCTCGGCTCCTCAGACTGACAGCCTCAGCGTGGTCCAGCACAGCTGCATTAATCTGGCCTAATCTCAGATTTACTACCACAACAAGGGTTTGATAAGGGGAGACACTCAGACAGCATCAATATAAGCTTAAATTGGCTCGGTGGTTCAGTGTCTCTCAACTACGCTGGATTGCTGATCCAAGCCCCATCCATACGTCTTGTCTTACCTTGTACACCTGTCCATAGGTCCCATTGCCAACCACCTCCACCAGCTCAAAGATCCCTGCTGGGTCCTGGAAAAAAGATGGACAGATTCATTAAGATAGTCAGACAGAGACACAACAGACCACCAGGCCAGACAGACTTGGAGACAAGATGCCGAGACAGACATGGTGAGCACATGGAGTGCTTTCAGAAAGTATTCATACACCTCTACTTTTTACAAATTTGGTTGTGTTACAGCCTGAATTTAAAATGGATTCAATTGCGATTTGTTACTGGCCCACACACACACACAGTCAAAGTGGAATGATGTTTTTTGCGATTTTAACTAATTAAGAAAAAATGAAAAGCTGAAATGTCTTGAGTCAATAAGTATTCAACCTCTTTGTTATGACAAACCTTTTTTTATTTTTTATTTTATTTCACCTTTATTTAACCAGGTAGGCTAGTTGAGAACAAGTTCTCATTTGCAACTGCGACCTGGCCAAGATAAAGCATAGCAGTGTGAACAGACAGCACAGAGTTACACATGGAGTAAACAATTAACAAGTCAATAACACAGTAGGGAAAAAAAGGGGAGTCTATATACATTGTGTGCAAAAGGCATGAGGAGGTAGGCGAATAATTACAATTTTGCAGATTAACACTGGAGTGATAAATGATCAGATGGTCATGTACAGGTAGAGATATTGGTGTGCAAAAGAGCAGAAAAGTAAATAAATAAAAACAGTATGGGGATGAGGTAGGTAAAAATGGGTGGGCTATTTACCGATAGACTATGTACAGCTGCAGCGATCGGTTAGCTGCTCAGATAGCAGATGTTTGAAGTTGGTGAGGGAGATAAAAGTCTCCAACTTCAGCGATTTTTGCAATTCGTTCCAGTCACAGGCAGCAGAGAACTGGAACGAAAGGCGGCCAAATGAGGTGTTGGCTTTAGGGACGATCAGTGAGATACACCTGCTGGAGCGCGTGCTACGGATGGGTGTTGCCATCGTGGCCAGTGAACCGAGATAAGGCGGAGCTTTACCTAGCATGGACTTGTAGATGACCTGGAGCCAGTGGGTCTGGCGACGAATATGTAGCGAGGGCCAGCCTAACCTAAATAAGCTCAGGAGTAAAAATGTCCTTAAAAAAGTCACATAATAAGTTGCATGGACTCACTGTGTGCAATAATAGTGTTAACATAATCATCTCTGTACCCCACACATACAGATAATTGTAAGGTCCCTCAGTCGAGCAGTGAATTTCAAATACAGATTCAACCACAAAGACCTGTAAGATTTTCCAATGCCTCACAAAGAAGGGCACCTATTAGTAGATGGCTAAAAACTTTTTAAAGACATTGAATACGGTAAAGTTATTAATTACACTTTGGATGACGTATCAATACAGCCAGTCACTACAAAGATACATCCTTTGGAGAGGAAGGAAAGCACTCAGGGACATCATTGTAAGGCCAATGGTGACTTTAAAACAGTTCCAGAGTTTAAACTGAGGATTGATCAACAACATTGTAGTTAATCCAAAATACTAACCTAATTGACAGAGTGAAAGGGAAGCCTGTACATAATAAAAATATTCCAAAACATGCATCCTGTTTCCTGTTTACAACAAGGCACAAAGTAATACTGCAAAAAACATATCAAAGCAATGAACTTTTTGTCCTGAATACAAAGTGTTATGTTTGTGGCAAATCCAATACAACACAGTTTTGATGTAAATCTATGGCAAGATTTGAAAATGGTTGTCTAGGAATGATCAACAACCAATTTGACAGAGCTTGAATTAAAAATAAAAAACAAGAGTAATAAAAAAATGGCTAAATGTTGCACAATCCAGGTGTGAAAAGCTCTTAGAGACTTACCCAGAAAGACTCACAGCTGCAATCGCTGCCAACATTTAATAGATTTCAATAGATTTACAAATATATCTCATTTTGTCATTATGGGGTACTGTGTGTACATGTGTGAGAGAAAATACATATATTTAATAAAATAGATTCCGGCTGTAATAGAACAAAATGTGGAATAGGTAAAGGGGTATCAAATCAAATCAAATTTTATTGGTCACATACACATGGTTTCGCAGATGTTATTGCGAGTGTAGTGAAATGCTTGTGCATCTAGTTCCGACAGTGCAGCAATATCTAACGTAATCTAACAATTCCACAACTACATAAACACACAAATCTAAGTAAAGGATTTGAATATTAACATGTAAATATATGGATGAGCAATGACAGATCGGCACAGGCAAGATGCAACAGATGGTATAAAGTACAGTATACACATATGAGATGAGTAATGCAAGATATGTAAACATTATTAAAGTGACTAGAGATCCATTTATTAAAGTGGCCAATGATTTTAAGTCTGTATGTGTTAGCGATGGATGTTTAAAAGTCTGGTGGCCTTGAGATAGAAGCTGTTTTTCAGTCTCTCGGTCCCAGCTTTGATGTACCTGTATTGACCTTGCCTTCTGGATGGTAGCGGGGTGAACAAGCAGTAGCTCGGGTGGTTGTTGTCATTGATGATTATTTTGGCCTTCCTGTGACATCGGGTGTTGTAGGTGTCCTGGAGGGCAGGTAGTTTGCCCCGGTGATGCGTTGTGCAGACCGCACTACCCTCTGGAGAGCCTTGCTGTTGTGGGTGGTGCAGTTGCCCTACCAGGCGGTGATACAGCCCGACAGGATGCTCTCAATTGTGCATCTGTAAAAGTTTGTGAGGGTTTTAGGTGACAAGCCATATTTCTTCAGCCTCATGAGGGAAGAGGCGCGGTTGTGCCTTCTTCGCCATATGGTCTCTGTGTGTGGACCATTTCAGTTTGTCCGTGATAAGTAAGCAGAGGAAGTCAAAATTGTCCACCTTCTCCACTGCTGTCCCATCGATATGAGTACGGGGGTGTTCCCTCTGCTGTTTCCTGAAGCCCACGATCATCTCCTTTGTTTTGCTGACACCACACCGAGTGCCCTCACCTCCTCCCTGTAGGCTGTCTCGTCGTTGTTGGTAATCAAGCCTACAACTGTTGTGTCGTCTGCAAACTTGATGATTGAGTTGGAAGCGTGCATGGCCACGCAGTCATTGGTGAACAAGGAGTACAGGAGGGAGCTGAGCACACACCCTTGTGGAGCCCGTGTTGAGGATCAGCGAAGTGGAGATGTTTCCTACCTTCACCACCTGTGGGCGGCCCGTCAGGAAGTCCAGGACCTAATTGCACAGGGTGGGGTTGAGACCCAGGGCCTCTAGCTTAATGATGAGCTTGGAGGGTACTATGGTGTTGAATGCTGAGCTATAGTCAATGAACAGCATTCTTACATAGGTATTCCTCTTGTCCAGAAGGGATAGGGCAGTGTGCAGTGTGATGGCGATTGCATCGTCTGTGGATCTATTGGGGCGGTAAGCAAATTGAAGTAGGTCTATGGTGACAGGTAAGGTGGAGGTGATATGATCCTTGACTAACTTCTCAAAGCACTTCATGATGACATGAGTGAGTCTTACGGGGTATGAATACTTTTTGAAGGCACTGTAGGCCTTGACCCCACAAATAAGGAGGCCAGAGAGATATTGAGATGTTTTCAGCCACATAAAAGCTAGTCATCATCCAACTATTGTTATAGGGAAGGGAGTAATTGAATTTTCTATTTATTTCCCCACCATAAGATAAAAACCACAGGTGACGTTCATTATGGCTACTTCAAACTAAATATTAAAATAAGTCATTGCTTTTTTTCCCTGAAAAAAAAAAAAAAAAAAAAAAAAAAAGAGAAACACCCAGTTCCACTTTCACCATGTGATTCTGCTGCTGGTTTAGGTTGGAAATGTACAGCGTGACATCCTGCTTTCATATTGTTTCAATAATGGGTCTGTCAATTCCTGACTTTTTCCAGTGTTTTGTCTTTAATTAACAGAGAGAAATCATACAAGGAGAGGTGAGAGAGGTGTACAAGAGAATGAGGCATACATACATACATACATACATACATACATACATACATACATACATACATACATACATACATACATACATACATACATACATACATACATACATACATACATACATACATACATACATACATACATACATACATACATACATACATGTGAGCATTAGGGCTAAGGGTTGGAGAGAAAAATATTAAATAAAGAGTGGGAATGACAAACGGTCCAATTAGTGCATCCATGCTGTGTGTAAGAGGAGCACTAGGAGCAGGAGAAGCAGGATCAACAGACTGACAAAAGGGTTGGAGTAAAAGCTCTTGAGTACAAGTGTTCAAAATAGGGGAAATGAATGAAATGACAGGGAACGATGGAATAGAGGAGGCTAATGCAATCATCCAGAGGGAGGAGAGAGAGATGGCAGCATCGCCCACGTCCAACGCAGAGTGAGAAGAGAGGGAAGAAAAAGAGATTGAGGGGGAGGGTGGAGCTGTATTAAAGCTAAGGAGTGCAGAGGGCTGTACCAGCAACAAACTGTCAACACTGATCACAGACAGAGCAACACACTGTGGACCAACTGGTAACTTCACTTCCGTCAACTTAACTTGGGTGCAGAAGTGCAAACTCCATCCATTGACAATGCTGTTGGATCTTTGTGCGTCAGAAGACTCCCCTAATGTCTGTGTACTTACCTAGAGAAAACCATCTCTCTCTCTCCCTGGACAAGTAAGCCCATCACAACCACAAATAATGAGGCCTTTAGACTCGCACTACCAAAACGTCAAATAAGAAACACAACAACGGTGTCTGTAAGGGGGCCGGTCGGTCAACAAATAGCCAGGAACAGATTTGGGAGTTGAAGGTAAGCGTCGATTCAATGCGTGTTGACACTTGTCAGACCACCTGACATTTTCTGATGCTGGGTCATGAAGAATTTAGCCTATTCTACTAACTACACCACTATAATCTGATTCTTCTGCATAAAGAGAAGTCATAGTCATGCACTATTACTAGCCTACTGTAGGTTCTACTTGCTATGTGAATGCGTGTGTTTATGTGTGTGTGTAATGTGCAGCAGGCAGAGTGGGTGTTATAAGGACAGCTATCAAACAATAAGCTCAAGTGAATCATCCCTCTTAGAGCCCTCTCTCAAAATGGAGAATTAAATAGCATTGCCTGGAGAGGTCTGGTCTAACTCGTTGTACTGAAATTGCTAGAGTGTATTGGTGAGAGATATTAAAATGTCCCTTTATCAAACTATACTCCACCCTGTTAGATGCTCCTTAGTCTTTGTTTGATGATATCCTGACACCAGATCATGGTATTAGAATGGCCAACCTCAAATGATGGCCCACATTACAAATTCATCTCATTTTACAGATACCTTAAAAAGGTATCTGGTCCTGGAAAGTCAGCGACTGAAAATCTGGATTTGTTTATCCTTTATGTTTAACTTCTAATTTTAAAAGCCGTTGGATCTTAGTGTTTTAAAAAGTATAATAAATCCATGTAATAAAGCCTACACCTTCACAATAAATCCTTTATTTATTTTAGACAGGTATAAAGAAGCATGATATGAAGAAAATGTAGTCTATTTCAGAAGAAAAGAATAGCATACTGAGTTGTCCTTATGTTAGGTCCTGATCTAGCTAGGTCCTGATCTAGCTATGCCATATGGCTGTGTGCTACACTAAGCAGACAAGATTTGCTTAGAATTCCATGGATTGTTATATATTATTTTATAGTATGAAGAATACAATTGAACAAAGCTGAATAAAATAGAAAGGATATTTTCTCCAAATGACTTGAGGGAGTGCGGCTATTCTGTGTTGAGAGGTTAACAAAGAAATAGGTACCCTATATGCTTAATTTCACGTTATCAATGTAACTTCAGTTCTACAAACGTTGGGCTATATCGTTTTGATTTTTAATACATTGCAAGGCCGCATGATGCTACTAAGGAGGATTTGAAAAAAGTTGCATGAAAAGGCATGAGCTCGGCTTTGATTTATTTTAATTTTTTTACACAGGCTGTACACACTTCATCAGTCTCCCATTCTCAATTTGACAAGCACTTGATAATGCCTTGAATTTCCAGGCGGCATCCCCTTTGTGTGGCCGTAATGCCCACTAAAAAAATCCATGCCTTTTGCGGCTAGTGGCCGTTGTACCCTTGGGCTAAATATAATAATTATAGCATACAACACCCACTCCTCCCTGGGTGCTGCATGCTCCGAAGCACCTTTCACTCACATGGCTCTTCATCACGTGATCAGGTCTTTCTCACAGGCTACAAGTGAAGACAGACACATCGGCGACGCAGCTGCGCACGTCCTTATCCAATTCCGAGGTGCATATTGAAGATATTGGAAGAACTGTCCACATTTACTTTTTCAGCCAACAAGATGAGTCGGCCTAACGAACAGAAAAAGCACTAAGATCTAATATCCCCATAGTACAAAAGTATTCCAAACAAAGAAATATTCCAAACAAAGTCTGGGACAGTTGTGGGATGCGATAGATCCCAAATGAATACATCCACTAGCATCCCCAAAAATGTTTGATGCAATGTTGATAACCTAATAGTTTATTTCTTCACATTATAAGCGCAGCAATTTGCACACAGCAGTAGGCTATAAGCACAAATGTTCCATTAGCGGGAAAACACCATTATCAGAAGTGACCGCAAATGTGATTATGCATGTAATGCTTTTATTATGAAGGTGCATTTTTATGGTGAAAATTACCTTCTATAAACTTGAAACTCACGCACTACTTATGTATGCCAGTTAGGCTCTACACCTGTTGTAAAGTGGCTTAATGTGCTTAAAATTAAGAAGTTATTTGGCATCTTTAGTTGTGATATAAACCTTATCAAAACATATAGGCGTATGGACGAGGCTACATGAGGTGCATGACTATGATTCAAAAAAGTTGCACAAAAAAGGCATTGTTTCTTGCCTTATTTAATCACCATTCACAAGTGATTATGTATAATTCACAAGTGATAGGCTAATATTGTTACCCATCAGACTATTCTTGATTTAATCGTGTCTTTACATATACTAAATAATGTGTGAAATTTGTTTTGATTTAGAATGGACCATTAATCATGCACCTGTCTCGAAAACAGGGGCAGAGGAAAAAATACATCTATGCACTAAAATAGCGAATGGAGGGCACTTTTCCCGTGGTTCATTTTCATGCCAGTCAAGTAGGCTATACTGCTGTGGTAAAGATAAGCAATGTGCTTAATATTAGGGAAGTTGAGAAATAAATATAATAGGCCTCAAGCAATGGCAAAGCCTATTGAAATGTTGCACAACATGAGCTCATGGGCTCTCATTAAGTGTTTGGTTAGATTTTCGATTACATTTGCATTGATGTCAGAGTGGTTAGAGAGACCATGGAGTGCTGAGTACCAAGCAGTTAGCACATTTGGTAGGCTACTAATGACCATCAGCAGCATCAGAGCTTGGAGAAGCCTAATTACCGTGACTAAACAGTCACGCGGAATTTGACTGCCTTCATGACTTGACTCGTAATAATAATAAAGTCACCGTAACAGCCCTAGTCACCATGTCCAACTTGTTCCACCCCACTTTGTTTTATTTAGAGTAGAATTGCAGCCTACACAAGAAATCATTTGTAATATTATTGGTAGTAACCATCTGGATGTCACCGTGTTACAGTCTACCCTGCTCAATGGGGGAGATTTTGCGCTGCAAGCCAACAACACGGGGCAGCGTATACTCCGCTCCTGCTTGCCGCAGTAAGGAGATGGAAGAAGCTAGATCAGGGGTCTCCAACAGGTTGATCGCAAGCTACAAGCAGGTCGCCAAACAATTCTGAAAGTGCATGTATTTTTCACCCGTTTCACCAAATACTGTCAAACAAATCTCAATTATCAGACAGCTCAAACTCTATCCAATCAAATCCACATTATCCCACCCGTAGCCAGAATTTGATTGAAAAGCACAATATCAGCCAAATAAGTTCCATCAATATTGGCCATGTATGTCCAGTACCAGTCAAAAGTTTGGACACCCCTACTCATTCAAGGGTTTTTGTTTGGACTATTTTCTACATTGTAGAATAATAGTGACGACATCAAAACTATGAAATAACACATATGGAATCATGCAGTAAGCAAAAAAGTGTTTAACAAATCAAAATACATTTGAGATTCTTCAAAGGAGCCACCCTTTGCCTTGATGGCAGCTTTGTACACTCTTGGCATTCTCTCAACCAGCTTCATGAGGTAGTCACCTGGAATGCATTTCAATTAACAGGTGTGCCTTGTTAAAAGTTTCATGTGGAATTTCTTTCCTTCTTAATAAGTTTGAGCCAATCAGTTGTGTTGTGACAAGGTAGGGGTGGTATACAGAAGATGGTCTTTTACCAAATAGGACTAAGTCCATATTATGGCAAAAACAGCTCAAATAAGCAGAGAAACAACAGTCCATCATTACTTCATGAGATGAAAGTCAGTTAATCAGGAAACTTTCAAGAACTTTGAAAGTTTCTTCAAGTGGAGTCGAAAAACCATCAAGCGCTATGATGAAACTGGCTCTCATGAGGACTACCACAGAAAAGGAAGACCCAGGGTTAGCTCTGCTGCAGAGGATACGTTCATTAGAGTTAACTGCACCTCAGAATGCAGCACAAATGCTTCAGAGTTCAAGTAACAGATACATCTCAACATCAACTGTTCAGAGGAGACTGCGTGAATCAGGCCTTCATGGTCAAATTGCTGCAAAGAAACCACTACTAAAGAACACCAATAAGAAGAAGAGACTTGCTTGGGCCAAGAAACATGAGCAACTGACATTAGACCAGTGGAAATATGTCCTTTGGTGTGATGACTCCAAATTTGAGATTTTTGGTTCTAACCGCCATGTCTTTGTGAGATGCAGAGCAAGTGAACGGATTATCTCTGCATGTGTGGTTCCCATCGTGAAGCATGGAGTAGGAGGTGTGATGGTTTTATTTAACCTTTATTTTACTTGGAAAGTCAATTAAGAACAGATTCTTATTTACATAACGGCCTACCCCAGCCAAACCCTAACGATGCTGGGCCAATTGTGAGCCGCCCTATGGGACTCCCAATTACGGCTGGTTTTGATACAGCCTGGAATCGAACCAGGGTCTGTAGTGACGCCTCTAGCACCGAGGTGCAGTGCCTTAGACCCCTGTTCCACTCAAGGTGCATTGCTGGTGACACTGTCGGGTTACTTATTTAGAATTCAAGGCACACTTAACCAGCATGGCTACCACAGCATTCTGCAGCGATACGCCATCCCATCTGGTTTGCACTTAGTGGGACCATCATTTGTTTTTCAACAGGACAATAACCCAACACACCTCCAGGCTGTGTAAGGGCTATTTGACCAAGACGGAGATTGATGGGGTGCTGCATCAGATGACCTGGCTTCCACAATCACCCGACCTCAACCCAAATGAGATGGCTTGGGATGAGTTGGACCGCAGAATGAAGGAAAAGCAGCCAATAAGTGGTCAGCATATGTGGGAACTCCTTCAAGAATGTTGCAAAAGCATTACAGGTGACTACCTCATGAAGCTGGTTGAGAGAATGCCAAGCTGTCAAAGGCAAAGGGTGGCTACTTTGAAGAATCTGAATATATTTAGATTTTCTTAACACTTTTTTGTTTACTACATGATTCCATGTGTGTTAGTTCATGGTTTTGATATTGTCACTATTAATCTACAATGCAAAAAAAAAGTAAAAATAAAGAAAACCCCTTGAATGAGCAGGTGTGTCTAAGCTTTTAACTGGTACTGTACATGGTACTTTTATATATAAAGCAATCACATAATAATAAATTACCAAACATATGCTCTTTAACCCCACCCCTTAGCCATTCTCAGCCCATCCCACCTATCACCATAGACCACCCTCAGTTGGTCTCCATGGGCCATTTAATTTTAAAATTGTGCTATTTTACATATATTTTGAACCATTCTAATCGTATAGTACCAACAGATTGTGTGCTAAAGATGAAAACCTTTCCTATGGGTATTATTATATTATTTAGTGGCTGATGGCTCCCGAAATCGCTCCACATCAATAAATTTGTTATAACAAACTCTGAATGTGACAGTCAAATGGATGCAGAGGACATGACAAATAAACTCAAAAAAGGGGAATATTTACAGGTTGCTTAGGAGGTAAAGGGAAAGTCAGATGTGTGGAATAAATGTGACTAGTTGTGGAAAATACTGGAGATCAAGAAAAAGAAGGTAAGGAGCAAGCACTGTGTGCATATTGTGTGTGTCAAACCGGTGCTGTATAGATTACAATATAATTTCTCTGATCGTTTTGAACAATGTAAACACTAAATAAAGTATAAGCATACTAGAGAGTCTGTTGTAACATTTTTTTGTTAAGCCTTTATTACAGCAGACTTAAAACAGTAGCATTCATTCGTGAATGCAATTTTCTAAATGGAACGGTTTATTCTTGTTTAAGCTAATTATTCTAGGCTTGCTTTATTTTAAAACTAAAACGCTTGATTGCATTTCAAATCATGAGACTCATAATGCTGTGTGATGACATTAATGAATGAATGATTGATTGATACAGTAGCCTATAGAAGTATTGAAATAAAGGCCTAAGTAAGTTACGGTATTAAGACTAAACAGGATGCGCTCTTAGGCCTACAGCTCAATGTGGTTATACAAGGCTTCTATACTAAGCCTACTAATGATAATGACAATTATTATTATAATAATGAGATCAAGAAAAATGTGTTATTATTATAATTATTGACAATTTGGAAGTGTAAACACTAAATAAATTATAAATATTACCAGAGTCTGTTCTAATGAAAAAAAACAAGTGTAAAGCCTTTATCACAGCTAAGCAAAATTTGTTTACTTGATATGTCATTGCGTGAGGGTTGGTGTTCACGGAATCAGTAGGCTATTAAACAAACACTCAAACAGGCAACAGAAGCAGGTTGTCTTATTTCTGTAGATATATTGATGATTTATAAAGACAGGCACATTTAACAGTTAGGCTATGGATTATAGACCTAAGTTTGGGTTTCCTCTCTCCTCACTTTTCCTAGAAAATAAGGCAAGGGCTGTGTTCTCATCTCATTCTGCTGCTGCCTCCCCTGCATTGTTCTCAACACCAATATACTGGTTAACTTTGTTATCATACACAAAGCAACATGCTCTAGGAAAAGGCACCAATTCAACAGCGCACTGATGTGTTTCAGAACCGTGGAGAGTAGAGGTCGACCGAATAATCGGCACGGTCGATTAATTAGAGACGATTTCAAGTTTTCATAACAATAGGTCATCTGCATTATTGACGTCGATTATATTGCAATCCACGAAGAGACTGCGTGGCAGGCTGAACATCTGTTCCGTGAGTGCAGCAAGGAGCCAAGGTAAGTTGCTAGCTAGCATTAAACTTATCTTGTAAAAAACAATCAATCTTAACATAATCACTAGTTAACTACACATGGTTGATGATATTACTAGATTAACTAGCTTGTTCTGCATTGCATATAATCAATGCGGTGCCTGTTAATTAGTCATGCGAATCACAGCCTACTTTGCCAAACGGGTGATGATTTAACAAAAGCGCATTCGCGTCAGGGTATATGCAGCAGTTTGGACCGCCTGGCTCGTTGAGAACTGTGTGAAGACCATTTCTTCCTAATGTAACGGATGTGAAATAGTTAGCGGTGTGCGCTAAACAGCGTTTCAATCGGTGACGTCACTTGCTCTGAGACCTTGAAGGAGTAGTTCCCCTTGCTCTGCAAGGGCCGCGGCTTTTGTGGAGCGATGGGTAACGATGCTTCGTTGGTGACTGTTGTTGATGTGTACAGAGGGTCCCTGGTTCGCGCCCGGGTATGGGCGAAGGGACAGTCTAAAGTTATACTGTTACACTAACAAAGAACGTAATTCATTTGCCAAAATTTTACATACTTATGACATAACATTGAAGGTTGTGCAATATAATAGCAATATTTAGACTTAGGGTTGCCACCTGTTCGATAAAATACGGAACGGTCTCGTATTTCACTGAAAGAATTCATGTTTTGTTTTCAAAATGATAGTTTCATGTACTGTTATAATCTCCACCCGGCATAGCCAGAAGAGGACTGGCCACCCCTTAGAGCCTGGTTCCTCTCTAGGTTTCTTCATAGGTACCTGCATTCTAGGGAGTGAGTCCTGCACATGTGATTCTACATCTGCATTTGCTTGCTGTTTTTGGCTGGGTTTCCGTATAGCACTTTGTGACATTGGCTGATGTAAAAAGGGCTTTATAAATACATTTGATTGATTGATAACACTTGTCTGCCGAGCATTCAAATAACAAAAATGTAATACAACTCTGCACAGTTTACCTACCTCCAAAAACAACGCAACTATCCATGATGTTGATGCTATCCATCTGGTCAGTCAGACTGGCTGCAATCACTCACACAAAAAATCTACATAGTTCAATGCAACTTCCTACACAAATTCGGGAAAAGCAAGGTAAGGCTGGAAATGTTTTGGTGGGGATTCTGTCTCTACTTACTCCGTCTCTCGCGCGCCTTTACCTCGTCACAGTGAACAACCGAACTCTGACCAATCAGCGCGGTTTTAAATGTTGCTATGTTTCTCGTGGGCGTGGTTTTGCACCAAGTTTGGCGTGGACAGTTTTGGACGACTGACTGAACCCGTACGTCTCCACTCAACTCTCGCTGCGCGACAAACGTCATCAGTTTAGGCGCTAGGCGTGTCAGTACAGCCTCTCCCTCAGCAAATACTAATAGTGCTTGCTTGCTAATAAGATTATCGTCAGTCAAATCTAAAACACATGTTTTACCCACAACTGGCCATTTAACCTAAATAGAACGTTTGCTAGATGGAAGCTCATCAAAAACTGAAAAGTACTCGTAAGTTTCCAAAAATGACAATCATCAATGAAGCTTTGGCACGCGCTGTACTTACCCTCAAAGCTGCGAGGTCGATGTCATCCAAGCTTCGTGTGGGGGCGTTTTCTGACATACTGGCAAAAGTAGTAAATTAGTTTTAAAAAGTAGCAGCGGGTAGAAAATCCAGGTGGCCCAATGTTTAATTTAGCGGTGTCCTGCACTGTCAGGTCCCGCGCAGACAGATATGGGGGTACCTTATGAGACTTGACTTGCTAACATAAACAACCAGACGCAAAATCGGCAAGGCGAAATGCAGTTAGCTAGCAAGCTAGTCCCATTGCGTTAGAGACCCAATATTGTGCTGCACTCTATGCGTTCATTTTGGCAATATTAATACGTATATGTTGCATGACAATTCGAACGAGGTGGTCATCTACATATACTTTGAATGTTTAACTACACAATACAATTATGTTTGTGAGATTAAACAAAAGTTAGAATAAGTAGCTAGCTAAGTTACCTGGCTAGGTAGCTAGCTGTTGGCTAAATAATAACAGCGCAATAATACGAAGGTGGTCTGCAGCAGAGCTGTTAACGTTACCTAGCTAGCTACCCACGCACAAATCAAAAATAACATTTATTTTGAATAAGCTTGCATTCTAGCTGGCCGTAATTCGCGTCCTGCAGAGATTTAATGTTCCACAAATGACGTTGCAAGCAAATGGCGCGGTCAGTAGATCATATGTAGCCAGCTAGCTACGTCGAATGTCCGACATTCGATATCTGAACACAAACTTTCACTCCTTTCGCGTTGACACAGATCGCGCCTTACACTGCCTGTACCGACGGTGAAAAATGCCGTTTCTGTACGGATCCAATTGTACGAATTTGAGCTGGTTACGTACTTCTAAATATATACTTTAGTTAAGAGTATAGTTGATAACATCCAAGTAATTTCCCGACATATAGTCCATAAACTATTTCATCGCCATGTTTTGGTAACGTTAGCCCTGTTCGTCTGTGTGATCGGCTATGACGTCCCTTTACAGCAAGTGTGCATCTATACACACACACACACAACACCCTTCCTCTCTACTCTTTTTTTTTTCTCTCTCTTCCCACTCCCTACCCCGAAGAGTGCTACCGTACTGCATCGGGGACAAATTACCTGAGAGATGATCAGTAAACATACATACTACTGCAGCTGCCTTGGCCTGTAGGCTAGCCTAGTGTTTACCTGTCTGACTGGGACAATCACACATGGATTGACATGACTCAAAAACCAGAGGCAAATTAACTAATACTGTTCACATTACAACTTATAAAAATATTTATTAAATGTTAAAAGATGACAATTTTGACAAATAAAAGCCTATCGACTATAGCCTAGTTATTCTAATAATTAAGTGATCATGCTGGTCTCGTAGTCTAGACGTAACAAAGTAAACGAAAATCCGGGACACTCGTTTTAACTAGTATATTTTTCTAAATTTTATTTAACATTTATTTTACTTGGCAAATCAGTTAATAACAAATTCTTATTTACAATTACGGCCAAACCCGGACGATGCTGGGACCAATTGTGCGCAGCCCTATGGGATATGTTATGTTTAATATGGTTACATAAGACATGTAACTTAATAAAGCAAATATGAAAGGAGGGTGGGTGCCACTTAGCTAACATTAGCCACAACAACTTGGAATTCGTAACATATGAAATGGACATCCACAAATGAATGCATTCCATACCAAATGTAAAATATACTAATTTGAGCATCCCAGATTTTCGATTACTATGTTACGTCTACCCCGGAGTCCAGGTTGCAGGCATACATACATTTAATGCACATTAAAATGTTAAAATACAGTGAAAGTTAGGCCTACATAAATAAGTAGAAAATACTAAAGTCATATAAATGTTATTCAAATGTTAAAGAGCTACAACTCTCCTTCTTTCAACATAAAGTAGTATGGTGAATATAATTAACAGAAACAGTATGTGGGAATTCAGAAGTGAAATACAATTCCCTTTCAACTTACTGTGCCAGTGGGCAGGACAGTTGGTCATTATGAGAGGGGGGATTTGAGACAAAATATCTAAAGTGTTGTATTATTAAACAGACTTTCCAAATGTGGGTCTGTTGTAGACCCACTTCCTCTCTGCTTACCTCATGTCAAAAGAAAAGTCCACCACGAATTATTAATTTTTTGTCCACATATAGAGCATGTGCAGGACTTTTTAATTTTGACATGAGGTAAGCAGAGAGGAAGTGGGTCTACAACAGACCCACATTTGGAAAGGCTGTTTAATAATACAATACTTTAGATATTTTGTTTCAATTTCCCCCTGTAATAATTACCAACTATCCTACACATATCCACAGTAAGTTGAAATGGAATTGTATTTAACTTCTGGCTTACCACCAACTGTTTTGTGCAACCCAATGCAATTGAAAACAACGCTAGTGTATGTAAACACACCCGAGTTGCTAAAAGCACCTGTAGTAGTGGTGGTGGTATAAGCAGTATCACTAAATAAATGTTACTATTTCAGTCACCTTTTCCTTGATTAAAACTGTCAAAAAATGACTCATTCCATCCAAGATTAGAAACTGTGCTTTACAAAAACATATTTTTTCTTTGCTCCCCTTTTTCGAAAGATAGTGGAATGTTCTGGACCACTGACAACAGGGTAAATTAGTAACAATAATTCACTTGGTTGCCATGGTGACGACAAAAAGACGCAACAATTAAAGCACGCCAGGAGCACCCCCTGAATATATTTCTCTCATTCCCCTCTATTCGCCCCATGCCCCTCATATGGTCCTTGGTCTTCTTCTTTTGTCATTGCCTATCTTGCAAATCCAATGACCCTCCTTTTACAGAATTTGCTATGCCACCTCGTCTTCCATTTTGTCATATACCTCTGTCTGATTCAGACTATCGCTCATCTGTCCTTTCCTCTTTCGGCCACAATCTAGTCAGCTCTTTATAACCGTCACCATAACAACCACAAATGTTCTGACAAATTTGCTGGCACTGCATGGAGAGTGGAAGTGAGAGGCAGAGAGAGAAAGGGGCAGGGGGGGAGAGAGGCTGAGAGAGACAGAGAGAGGAGCTATCCACCCACAACCTTGCAACAATAAATGTACGCAATGTTCCTAAATCATCTGAGACTCTTGACTTCTGATCTCCATTCCTCCTCCTGCCTCATACAGTGGCATTCTGTTCCTGTTATGTTATGTATTGGCAGACTCGTACCTAAGACCTTTAAAAAAAGGAAATACTCAGGTTCAGTATTATATTAACAAACAAATTTGGTAAGTTGAGTGTGGCAATGATTCAACCTTATAAAAATGTACATGTGACATTAAAACAGTGGTAATCCTTCAAATAGCCATGTCTCAAAGTCACTTGGAGCACAGGAAAGGCTTAAAATGCGTTAGTATACATCAGGGATAAACTAAATTCAGCCACGGGCCGTTCTTTTCTTGAGTGGATGATCAGGGGGCTGGAACATAATTCTAAATAATTTGTAGACAGCAAATTGACCACAAGATGCCCAAACAGATATAACAGACAAAAACATAATCATTTTAAACCTTGCCTACATTTGTATACAATCACATACACTGAGTGCACAAAACATTAGGAACACATTCCCAATATTGAGTTGCACCCCCTTTTGCCCCTCAGGAAAGCCTCAATTCATCGGGGCATGGACTCTACAAGGTGTCGAAAGTGTTCCACAGGGATGCTGGCCCATGTTGACTCCAATGCTTCCCAGTTGTGTCAAGTTGGCTGGACGCCATTATTGATACACACAGGAAACTGTTGAACATCAAAAAACCAGCAGCTTTGCTGTTCTTGACACACTCAAACCGGTGCGCCTGGCCCCTATCATACCCCGTTCAAAGGCAGTTGCCCATTCCCCCTCTGAATGATACACACAATATATGTCTCAATTGTCTCAAGGCTTAAAAATCCTCCTTTAAATCTGCCTCCTCCCCTTAATCTACACTGATTGAAGTGGATTTAACAAGTGACATCAATAAGGGATTATAGCTTTCACCTGATCAGTCTCATGGAAAGAGCAGGTGTTCCTAATGTTTTATACACTGTGGATATCTCTCCATTATGCGTGGGAATACCTTGGAACAGATTTCCAAAATTAAAATCACTGAGCTGATTTGCTGGTGTTTTTACAGTCTTTTGTGTCCCCAAAAATATATTTTAAATGTATTTATTTGCTCAGAAAACATGGGGGGCCAAATAAAATTACCTGTGGGCCGCCAATTGGGGAACCCTGGGATACATTATCATCTGGTTTGTTTTGAAATGTTTGACCGTTTTAACAGAGTTAAAATCCACTCTGTATCAACAGCTACAGTATGTAAATATCTTGCATCTAATTGCATTCTTCGTAGACACATCAGTTAGTGTTTTTGAGCTAGGTCAGTTTAGAATACATTTTGTTACAATCTTTTTATTAATAATGGAGTGGTATCTGGCAAAGGTGATAAAATCTATAAAGCGCTCCCCTTCTGTACTGGGATATTTCAGTGTCATCCTGGCTCTTGTGGCTGGTAGCCTGGTACTTTTATGTCCAGAGTCCCGTAGGAGCCATGCCCTCTTTGCTGCCCAGTGGGGGGAGCAGACTCTCCTCTGACAGGAAGTTAAGGGGGAAGTGGACCAGTAGCCCCCTGATGGCCTCCAGCTCCTCTTTAGCCTGCTGAGGGTCTGTGTCACACAGGCGCTCCAGGCCTGAATGCTCCTTCAGCTCCCTCATGCTGTGGACAGAGTTGCAGGGGAGGCAGCGGAAGACCTGTTCCAGGTAAAGGGAAGGAAAGTAACAGTCAGGGGAAAAGGTGAGCAGCAGAGAGGACAGGGAGGGAGGTTAAAGGGAAAGAGAGACTAATAACGATGCACATGAAAAAGAGATCCAAACATAGCTTTTAGTCGTATTAATTTACATGTATACCTTGTCATAAATCTTAGCATTCAGTTTTGCCGCCGCGTTCCATCCCAACAAGAAAAAATGGTCGCTGATTGGGTCATCGATATCGATCTTGGGGTCAGAATCAGCTCCTAAAAGCACCCTGGGAAGCACATGCACAGAGTCAGTTACTGCCAAGCAGCTAAGTTAACTGCACATTCAAACTGTTGATAGAGTGACAGTTTGTAATACAGTAGCTGAGTGAAGGATGGTGCACAAATTCATATTTAAAAAAATAAAACAGAATTCCTTCTTACAGAGAATGGAGACCACGCTTGCGCACGATTGTCATCTGAGATGGTTCCCTTGGAAACTAGAGGATATACTTGGTAGCTGCTGATTCGAGCCAAAACTAATAGCTCTGCTGGCATAATAGGCTTCAGGCAAGCTCTGTGAAGTGTATCCATACTCTGTCTAGGACTCCAAGGGACAGTTTTAGGGCATCACAAATGCCAACAATTACTAATCAATAGATCCATCTACTAGTAGTGGAGTCAGCGTTATTAGTATGTCAGTGTAGGGACCTTGGTTACCCCCTCCCTCACTAACATAAGAATGACTGTGGGAGTTGTTAATCTCCTGAGAAGTGATTCACTTCTGCAGAAGGGATAACCCTTTCAAGTCCAAACACATCCAGGTTCACCCCAGCTATATCATGTATACAAGCTGAACCTCGGCAAGACGGAGCTGCTCTTCCTCCCGGGGAAGGACTGCCCGTTCCATGATCTCGCCATCACGGTTGACAACTCCATTGTGTCCTCCTCCCAGAGTGCTAAGAACCTTGGCGTGATCCTGGACAACACCCTGTCGTTCTCAACTAACATCAAGGCGGTGGCCCGTTCTTGTAGGTTCATGCTCTACAACATCCGCAGAGTACGACCCTGCCTCACACAGGAAGCAGCGCAGGTCCTAATCCAGGCACTTGTCATCTCCCGTCTGGATTACTGCAACTCGCTGTTGGCTGGGCTCCCTGCCTGTGCCATTAAACCCCTACAACTCATCCAGAACGCCGCAGCCCGTCTGGTGTTCAACCTTCCCAAGTTCTCTCACGTCACCCCGCTCCTCCGCTCTCTCCACTGGCTTCCAGTTGAAGCTCGCTTCCGCTACAAGACCATGGTGCTTGCCTACGGAGCTGTGAGGGGAACGGCACCTCAGTACCTCCAGGCTCTGATCAGGCCCTACACCCAAACAAGGGCACTGCGTTCATCCACCTCTGGCCTGCTCGCCTCCCTACCACTGAGGAAGTACAGTTCCCGCGCAGCCCAGTCAAAACTGTTCGCTGCTCTGGCCCCCCAATGGTGGAACAAACTCCCTCACGACGCCAGGACAGCGGAGTCAATCACCACCTTCCGGAGACACCTGAAACCCCACCTCTTTCAGGAATACCTAGGATAGGATAAAGTAATCCTTCTCACCCCCTTAAAAGATTTAGATGCACTATTGTAAAGTGGCTGTTCCACTGGATGTCTTAAGGTGAACGCACCAATTTGTAAGTCGCTCTGGATAAGAGCGTCTGCTAAATGACTTAAATGTAAATGTATATACCCCTCAAACTCAGTGAACCTCTCTATCAGTGAACTAATTGAATGTAAAATCCCAGAGAGTGCAGAAGAGTATCGACCCTACTGTCATATTTTCCATAGTCCTGACCTGAAACACTCTTTGCGCAGTGCCAAAGTGAGGGGTCCGGCCTGGTACTCCTCTCCTCCCATTATGGAGGGGACCCTCTCCTCATCCTCCACCAGCAAAGCCAGCTCACTGTCCCGGCTGCCCAGCATACTGCGGTCATTGATGTTGGCCGAGCCTGGATGGAGGGAGCACAGAGAGTGTAGGGAATAGAAACCGGAGAGGAAAGAGAGAGAGACCCAGAAAGAGAGAGCAAACAGGAGAGTGTAGTAACAGTACTTATATCAGTGATGATGGCCATAGATTCTGCAGCGACTTACTTTATTCTAAGCATGTGAGTTGATAGCAGCAAACTTTCTTAATACCAAGTTGGGGAAGTTTAACAAAAAACACTGTTTACAAAACCATTTTCCTGTGTCTCAAGGACTCTTATCTAGCCGAGAGGAGCACCATAATTACCCTACCCAGTCCCAGTGTAATTATAATCATAGTATGGAACATCCCACTTGGCACAACGTGGTTGAATAAACTTTGTTTTAATGTAATTTTTCAACGTATTGTGGACGGACCACTAGAGGGCAGGCTGGGCTCATGGATAGTTGCCCAACAGAGCCTGGGAGACAAGGTAACCAGAGTCAATTAAGCACAGCTGACGGTACTAATGAGATACTCTCCTTCCCCTATAAAAGAGAGAATGGAACCAGAAGAGAGAGAGGGAAACTATCTCTGGAAGATGGCCACCGAGAGAGAGAAGCTGTGCTGAAAGAACCACTAAGACGGTGACAAAACCGTGATTTATGTTTGTTGTAGTTTAAAGATTATCCTATTGTGTTCTTGTTTCATCTGGAGAAGAAGATGTGTGTTTTTCCTTGGAAGATTTTTCATTGATTATGTTTGAATGTTTTTGTTGACAAAATACTCTCAATAGAGAACCGTGTTCAATCAGAAAAACCTTTTTCCTGACTCGTTTATTCCACCTTCCCGCTTTAGAGTGACGCCTAATTACTTGGTACGCTCACATTGGTGGAGGATGCAGGGCTCGGGGCCGTACTAGCTCAGGGTAAAGGTGAAGCAGAGAAGCCGATTCTCTTCATTAGTAGGAAACTCAGCGATCGGGAACAGAGGTATGCGACCGTAGAGAAAGAGGCCTTAGCCATCAAGTGGGCCCTCGATTATCTCCGGTACTACCTACTGGGTCGGAGGTTTGCATTAGTTACTGACCATGCGCCCCTCACGTGGATGGCTGGTAAGAGAAACAATAACAACAGAATAGCCAGATGGTTTTTGTCTTTACAACCATTCTCTTTCCATGTCATCCACAGGGCCGGATCGAGGAACGGGAATGCAGACGCGCTGTCCCGACGCGACCAAGACGGTGCGTCTGGCGCCCGACCCTCCGGTTCGGTCCTGGGGGGGAAGGTATGTGGACGGACCACTAGAGGGCAGGCTGGGCTCATGGATAGTTGCCCAACAGAGCCTGGGAGACAAGGTAACCAGAGTCAATTAAGCACACCTTCCCGCTTTAGAGTGACGCCTAATTACTTGGTACGCTCACATTGGTGGAGGATGCAGGCATTAGGTGGACGAGTGACACAAGGATAAGTGAGTAAATCAAGATTCTTCCAGTAGACCCGGAGGAACCATTCAAGAACAATGGATAACGCCCTACTACAACAATTGATCACGGCACAGCAGACAACCATAGAACTCCTGCAACAACAGCTGAACCGACTAGAAGAACCTAGAGTTAAGCCAAGAGCGGCTGCTCACGCCATCTTACCTCGTCTCTCCAAGGAGGATGATATTGAGGCCTTCCTCATGACCTTCGAAAGGACGGCCACCTTGGAAGAGTGGCCGCCCACAGAATGGGCGAGCGCATTAGCCCCTCTTTTGACCGGGGTGGCTCAGGAAGCCTATTTTGACCTGGATTCCCACGAAGCTGCGGACTATGGGCGACTAAAAACCGAGATCCTGTCCCGGTACCAGCTGACTGCCAGAGATAGGGCTGTAAAGTTCCATCAATGGACCTATACAGCTGATCAACCCGTCCGTGCCCAGATCTTCGCCTTAATACGACTGACGAAACAGTGGCTAGAACCTGGAAAGGGAGTAGGACATGTGATAGAGACTCTCGTAGTGGACAAGATATTGAGAGAATTACCCAGTGACTTAAAAAGGGTTGTGGGGCAAGCCAACCCGTTGTCAGCCGACGACATAGCCCAGGCGGTGGAAACATATCGGTCTACAGGGGAGTTGTTAAAAAGTGACAAGGAGGAACGGAAGGAGTCTTGCAATCCCGTACCACGACTCACCCCGGCGCGCCGCCACCGAAACGTCCAAGCCCCTCCCGGAGGTGGGAGAAGTCAGCCACCACACAGCAGGGTCGGTGTTATAAATGTCAGTCTCCCAACCATTATGCCCCACAATGTCCTAGCAAGGATGAGCCCATGGTCACGGAGTCATCACTACCTACCCCCACACATCCCGTTTTGAGGGGGCAGGATCAACACTGTTGGTTAGCAGAGATAGCCCCAGCCTCAGAGATTCCGGTGCAAGTCGAAGGACAAGATGTGGTAGCTATTCTCGACTCGGGAAGTATGGTTACGTTAGTAGAGGAGCGGATGGTGACCTCCGCAACACTGCTACCAGACAAAGTAGCCGTATCCTGTATCCATGGAGACACCCACTATTACCCCACTGTGAATCTGCCTATTCTCACTCCAAAAGGAAGGTGTACAGTCAGGGCCGGTAAAGTGCCACAGCTGAAGGTGCCATTATTGATCGGGAGAGACTGTCCCTTATATAAGGAGCTTCGGCAGATGACGTTATGCACGGGAAGAAGGGGGACAGGAAAGAAGAGAAAATCCAAGCCCGAGGTAGTAGTCCTACAAGGAGACGTAGCCGCGTCCTCGTCCTCTGCAGCAGAGGAAGAAATAGCGACCCAACGTTTACGACAGATATTCCAAGAAACCACCGATGAAGACACATGTGAAGGGCTATACACAACGCAGGAAGGAAGGAGCAACCAGGCGTTAAGGGATATATTTGAAGCTCCCTCCGAGGAGGGAACCTGGAAGGGATTCTCCTCGGTCACCCCTGATGGGGATGTGGAACAACCTCCACATCCCTCTACTGAGGTCGACCTGCCCCAGGAATTAAAGGGACAGTTCGGCACCTCGCAGCATAGAGACCCAGACCTAAGGGAGGCCATGAGGAAGGTGAAGGTGATCGACGGGAGGAACGTCGACGGATCAGGTGAGCCCCCTCTTCCTTACTATGCAATCAGGCGGGGTCTCTTATACTGGGTCGTACGACGAAGGGGGGAAAACCAGGAATTACTAATGGTGCCTAGGCCATACAGAGATACAGTTCTACAGTTAGCCCATTCCCACGTCCTAGGAGGACACCTGGCACGAGACAAGACTATTGACAGAATCATGCAGAGATTCTATTGGCCCCGGGTCACCCGGGATGTGGCCAGGTATTGTAGGACGTGTGATCAATGTCAACGTACAGCCCCACGGCCACACCTACGTAACCCTTTGATTCCTCTCCCCATCATAGAGACTCCCTTTGAACGCATAGCTATGGACCTCGTAGGACCCCTCCCAAAATCCGCCAGAGGACACGAGTACATCCTAGTGGTTATAGATTACGCTACCAAGTTCCCGGAGGCCATACCCCTGCGTAACATGTCGTCAAAGGGAATTGCCAAGGAGTTATTCCTGATGTTCTCTCGTGTGGGCCTCCCCAAGACTATCTTGACTGATCAAGGAACCCCGTTCATGTCCCGGTTGATGAAGGACTTGTGTCGGTTATATCAGGTTCAACAGATACGTACAAGCATATTCCACCCTCAAACAGACGGGTTGTGTGAACGCTTGAACAAAACGATAAAAAGCATGTTGAGAAGGGTGGTGTCCCGAGATGGGAAAAACTGGGACATGCTTCTCCCACACTTAATGTTTGCCCTGCGAGAAGTACCCCAGGCATCCACTGGATTCTCTCCGTTTGAATTGCTCTATGGCAGACCCTGTCGAGGAATCCTCGACTTAGCCAAGGAGACCTGGGAGACCCAACCATGCCCCTTTCGATCCACAATAGAACACGTTACCCTGATGAGAGACCGCCTGTCAGCAGTGTGGCCCATAGTCAAGGAGCATATGGAGAAGGCCCAAAGGACCCAAGGCCGGGCCTATGATAAGTCTGCGACCCCCGTGAGTTCACCGTGGGAGAGAAAGTGATGGTGCTTGTGCCCACGGCCGAACATCGCTTGCTGGCGCAGTGGAGGGGGCCCTACGAGGTAATGAAAAGGGTCTCACCGGTCAATTACCTCATCAAGCAACCTGTCAGGAGGAAGAAGGTCCAAATCTATCACATAAACCTGCTGAAGACATACCATGGACGAGAGGAGGAGGTGGCTTTGATGGCCCTGGAGGGCAAAGGAAAAGAGGAGGCTCTACACAGGTGCGCCGTGGCCAAACTCTCCTACCGGAGCAGTCAAGACAGCTAGACAAGCTGATTATGAACTTCGGTCGAATATTCTCTCCATTCCCAGGACAAACAGATGTCCTGTTCCACCATATCCACACTGAACCCGGCAAGAAGGTGCATATCCGCCCTTACAGGATTCCTGAGGCTCGCAGAGTCATCGCTAAGAAAGAGGTGAGGGAGATGTTGAGGATGGGCGTGATCGAGCCCTCGACGAGTGAGTGGTCCAGTCCCATAGTCCTGGTCCCCAAATCCGATGGTAGTATGAGACTCTGCAACGACTTTAGGGGCGTGAATGCCATCTCTACATTCGATGCGTATCCCATGCCCCGCGTGGATGAACTCTTGGAGCGCTTAGGAAAGGCCAAGTTCATCACTACCCTGGATTTGACGAAGGGATATTGGCAAGTGCCGGTGGCTCCGGAGGATCGCCCAAAGACTGCCTTCGCCACTCCAGAGGGGCTTTTCCAGTATGTGAGGATGCCCTTCGGACTGCACGGTGCCGCTGCAACCTTCCAACGCCTCATGGATGCCATTCTACGGCCCCATCAAGAGTATGCAGCGGCGTACATAGACGATGTGGTCATCCACAGCGAAGACTGGGATAGTCACCTCCTGCGATTACGGGCGGTGCTCGTGAGTTTGGAAGCCACAGGGTTGACAGCCAATCCAAATAAATGCTGCCTGGGTTTGTCCGAAGCGGAATACCTGGGGTACACCGTGGGGAATGGGAAAATACGCCCACAGGCAGAGAAGACCAGGGCAATTCGTGACTGGCCTCGACCCCGGACCAAGCGAGACGTTCGGGCCTTCTTAGGGATAACAGGATATTATCGCCGTTTTATCCCGGGATATGCAACCATTGCCAACCCCCTCACAAACCTCATCAGGAAAAACCTGCCAAACCAGGTAGAGTGGAAAGACGAGACGGAAGAGGCCTTTCAATTGTTAAAAGATGGCCTGTGTTCTGATCCCGTTCTACAGGCTCCGGACTTCTCACAAGAGTTCATTGTGCAGGTCGACGCCTCGGATACAGGGCTCGGGGCCGTACTAGCTCAGGGTAAAGGTGAAGCAGAGAAGCCGATTCTCTTCATTAGTAGGAAACTCAGCGATCGGGAACAGAGGTATGCGACCGTAGAGAAAGAGGCCTTAGCCATCAAGTGGGCCCTCGATTATCTCCGGTACTACCTACTGGGTCGGAGGTTTGCATTAGTTACATGCGCCCCTCACGTGGATGGCTGGTAAGAGAAACAATAACAACAGAATAGCCAGATGGTTTTTGTCTTTACAACCATTCTCTTTCCATGTCATCCACAGGGCCGGATCGAGGAACGGGAATGCAGACGCGCTGTCCCGACGCGACCAAGACGGTGCGTCTGGCGCCCGACCCTATGGGTTCGGTCCTGGGGGGGAAGGTATGTGGACGGACCACTAGAGGGCAGGCTGGGCTCATGGATAGTTGCCCAACAGAGCCTGGGAGACAAGGTAACCAGAGTCAATTAAGCACAGCTGACGGTACTAATGAGATACTCTCCTTCCCCTATAAAAGAGAGAATGGAACCAGAAGAGAGAGAGGGAAACTATCTCTGGAAGATGGCCACCGAGAGAGAGAAGCTGTGCTGAAAGAACCACTAAGACGGTGACAAAACCGTGATTTATGTTTGTTGTAGTTTAAAGATTATCCTATTGTGTTCTTGTTTCATCTGGAGAAGAAGATGTGTGTTTTTCCTTGGAAGATTTTTCATTGATTATGTTTGAATGTTTTTGTTGACAAAATACTCTCAATAGAGAACCGTGTTCAATCAGAAAAACCTTTTTCCTGACTCGTTTATTCCACCTTCCCGCTTTAGAGTGACGCCTAATTACTTGGTACGCTCACAGTATTGTGACATGAAATCTACTTGGAAAATACATTAGATTTGAAAAAAGTAATCAAAGTAAACTGTTGTTTTGAGGGTGAAATTTCAACCACAGGATTATGTTATCATGGTAACCCATTTTCAACATAGACAAACCTTGTATGAAATATGTTTAGTTTGTACCTTTGAAACAACGTCAGGTCTTCAACATTATATCCACTATCAGAAGAAAACTATAGGCTGCGCAGCACGTCCTACTGGAAAGTTGATTATCTATAGCTATCCGTTTGGTCTCCCATCCAGGATTTTAACAAAGCCCAGCCCTTCTTAACTTTGATTTGTCACAGACTACTACCAATGTGCTTTTGCAAGAATGATTATTGAGAGATCTCTTAATTAACTAAAGAGATTCACTGTTGTTATTCAACTAATTCCAAAGGGTAGGTTTAACAGAGCAAATGTTAAAGGATAGGACTATATCGACTCAAAATGTTATTTAAAGTGCATTTAAAGTTTTATTTTATTTGATCTAGTCCTATTCTTTAAAGAGATGCTCCGGTACTTTTGTATACTTTTAGCCAGTAGTTCTTAAAGTAGCACTCACGAGACAAAAGTGGTTTTTGGAAATTGCGTACTTCGTCACATATGTGCAGATATGTGCACCACATAATTTCTCTCTCTCTCTCTCTCTCTCTCTCTCTCTCTCTCTCTCTCTCTCTCTCTCTCTCTCTCTCTCTCTCTCTCTCTCTCTCTCTCTCTCTCTCTCTCTCTCTCTCTCTCTCTCTCTCTCTCTCTCTCTCTCTCTCTCTCTCTCTCTCTCTCTCTCTCTCTCTTTCTCTCTCTGCTGTGTGTGAGCATCTTGCTAGCTGTCACTCAAATGGTGAGGGGCTGAAGAAAGCTCATTGGCTGAAATTCGAATGGCTAGGGGACTGGCTCACATGGGGGAAAATGATTCAGCACAGCTTCCAGAAACAATTGCTATAATCTGCACAGAATCTCAAACAGCACTGATCACATCCACTATGTACTTTTAATGTAATAACTTCAACTGCAATCCAGGTCATTTGGTGGTGCTATTAGATGAAGCAGAGTGATAATACATAAAGTTATTGTATAAATACAAAATATATGACACTGATTTCCAATTTGAACTTTATTGTGCTTTTAAAATGGTTGAAAGTGCAGTGATAACACATTTATATGACAACTAAACCAAAAATCTGACATTGTTTTTCCATTGGATTTGGTAGTGCTTTTTTTTAGATGGTTGAATGCATATAGTGACAAAGGTACATTGGGAATTAAACATACTTCTGGTTGTCTTTTTGAGTGGGTTGATAAAAGGTTGAAATCGCATTGATCAACAACTCCACCTAATATCAACAAATGTCCACGTTGAAATGACGTGGTTGTTCCAGTGCATATGCGTTACGAGTCCCAAGTTTGGGGAAGCTAATTTTCACCATAAAAATGCACCTTTATAATAAAGCATTCCATGCATCATCACATTTGCAGACTTATGTAAGATGGCCTACTATTCCTAATGTGATGAGCAGATTGGATAGTCATAATTTAGCCAAATAATATAACTCAAACACTGTTCGCAAAAAGACTGTTCAAAGCAGCGTGTGGTGGAATAGGCCTAGCCTAGGGTATATTTAAGTAATAAGGCCCGAGGAGGTGTAGTATATGGCCAATATACCACGTTTAAGGCCTGTTCTTAGGCACAACGCAAAACCGAGTGCCTGGGTACAGACCTTAGCCGTGGTATATTGGCCCTATAACGCCCAAGATGCCTTATTGCTATTATACACTGGTTACCAACGTAATTAGAGCAGTAAAAAGAAAATGTTTTGTCATACCCGTTGTGTACGGTCTGATATACCACGGCTGTCAGCCAAATCAGCATTCAGGGCTCAAACCACCCAGTTTATAATAGATATATTTCTTACCCTTTCTTTTCACAGAAAAAATGTGGCCTTTTATAAACGAATTTCATGCAAATCTACTATACTTTATTTGACTGGAGACATAAGTATAATCTTTTAAAATACAATAATCTGCTAACTGACAAATAGATCAATAAAAATGATGTTGTCTGCAACGTTCTAATAGGCCAACAAAAAGGAGAGACCCAAATACTGTCCAAAAACAAAGTGCCACTAACCCAATGATAAAGACAGTGAATATGCGCACTCACTGGGGATATGGCCGATGCTACGCTGCTGCCAATAAGATAGGCTAATGTTCGCTCAATTAAGTTGTGAATTTGTATAACTAAAAGACAGATTTGAGTATTTTCATTGTCTTCTCTTTACAGGAATAGCCATTTGTTTTCCAAACTATGTTTTCCCACAATTGTAATTTGAAATATTGCGATATGCCTGGCTGGGCTTCTCGTTCACTGACATTCGCAATTCAACAATCATCTATTTGGTACTTGCCAAATGCGCTGCCCAAATTAGAGGCCCTTCCGACAGGCTATGCGATTTAAAACAACAACAACAGCTTTTTATTTTTAAGAAGCTCATGATTCTCCGATCCTCCAAAATCATCCTTACTGGTGTACTAGCCTTTTTTGAATGATTCTATTTATTTATGTATAGAGAGGAGTAGGCTAAATAGGCTATATAATTTTGGCAATTTAATTCAATTTACTTTAGGGGAAGCTTAGCTTAGCAGTGGGATGCCAGATGAAGAGTTTCAGTGGGTGGTACCAAAAGGGAGGGACATTACACCATGTGAAGTGTATGTGTATAAACATCCTACTACAAACCATAACATATTGTATAATGATATCATTAAAGATCGCATTAATCTTTAATGAGGGTGGTGCCTTTTAAGTTCCCCTCCCTCACCCTCCCCTTAAGTCCAGGATGGATGTATATATAGCAGCATGTTTTTTCATCTTGTGATTATTATGCAGAGGCAGTAATTAGCAGCCTGTGATTGATCCCAGCAATGAGTCACAGCCAGCATTGGAAATGGCACCCTAACCCCTATTTAGAACACTCATTTTGTCAAGAGCAAAATGACTTCATTATATAAGGAATAAGGTGCCATTCCAGACACAATTATGTGTCATCCCATCTCTGAATCTGTCTCAAGTATTGCTGTGATGATGGTGACTCACCGATGATGTAGCGGCGGTCATCAGCTATGAGGGTCTTGCTGTGTACGTAGATGAGCTCTGTGACCAGGGACTGGGAGATCTGGGAGTGCGTGCGCAGGCCACACAGGGTGATGTACTTGCTCCACTGGTTCTCAACTGGGGGGAGGGGGACACACTGGTTGGTTGGCACACTGGCATAGAGCTGAAGCCAATGAAAAAATGAACGCTAAGGAAACGGGAGCACAATTTAAACATGAGAAGACACATGGCATTATCGGAAAAAAGGATGAACTGATTAAGTATGAGGAGAATGGAGAACTATACTATAGTTAGTATAGATAGTAAAGGCAGATGTACAAAAAGAATGTGGTCACCCCTTCAAAATGAGTAGAATCCACTATTTTAGCCACACCTGTTGCTGACAGGTGTATAAAAATCAAGCACACAACTATGCAATCTCCATAGACAAACTTTGGCAGTAAAATGGCCCATGCTGAAGAGCTCAGTGCCTTTCAATGTTGCACCGTCATAGAATACCCCTTTTCAACAAGTCAGTTCGTCAAATTTCTGCCCTGCTAGAGCTGCCCCGGTCAACTGTAAGTGCTGTTATTGTGCAATGGAAATGTCTAGGAGCAACAACGGCTCAGCCGTGAAGTGGTAGGCCACACAAGGTCACAGAACGGAACTGCCGAGTGCTGAAGCGCGTAAAAATTGTCTGCATTCGGTTGCAACACTTACTACCGCGTTCCAAACTGCCTCTGGAAGCAACGTCAGCACAAAAACTGTTCGTCGGGAGCTTCATGAAATGGGTTTCCATGGCCAAGCAGCCGCAAACAAGCCTAAGATCACCATGCACAATGCCGAGCGTCGGCTTGAGTGGTGTAAAGCTCATCGCCAATGGACTGGAGGAGTGGAAACACGTTCTCTGGAGTGATGAATCACAATGCACCATATGGCAGTCCGATGGATGACTCTGGGTTTGGCGGATGCCAGGAGAACGCTACCTGCCCGAATGCATAGTGCCAACTGTAAAGTTTGGTGCAGGAGGAATAATGAAAAATCTAGACCAGGTGTGGGCAATTCCAGTCCTCGGTGTCACAGTTTTACCCTAGCTAATACACGTGACTCCAATAATCACCTAATCATGATCTTCAGGTTAAAATGCAATTTGATTAATCAGCTGTGTTTGCTAGGGATGGAGAAAAAGTGTGACACCAATCAGGCCCTCGAGGACTGGAGTTGCCCACCCCTGATCTAGACAATTCTGTGCTTCCAACTTTTTGGCAACAGTTTGGGGAAGACCCTTTCCTGTTTCAGCATGACAATGCTGTCCATATAGAAATGGTTTTGTTGTGACCGGTGTGGAAGAACTTGACTGGCCTACACAGACTTCAACCCCATCGAACACCTTTGGGATGAATTGGAACGCCGACTGCGAGCTTAACATCAGTGCCCGACCTCACTAATGCTCTTGTAGCTGAATGGAAGCAAGTCCCCGCAGCAATGTTCCAACATTTAGTGGAAAGCCTTCCCAGAAGAGTGGAAGCTGCTATAGCAGCAAAGGGGGGGACCAACTTCATATTAATGCCCATGATTTTGGAATGAGATGTTCGACGAGCAGGTGTCCACATACTTTTGGCCATGTAGTTTACCTATGAGTCTTCAGTTAGCGGGAGGATAAGCCAAACATAAGAGAAAAAGACAAGCAGAAATCTTATCAGAGATGACAGATATTAGGTTGAATTTAAAAGAAAACTCACGTTCTCTCAATCTCATCAGTATGGAGTACTCTCCACGGCACATGGTCCTGTGACAAATACATATTACTTATAGCATCAAATCAACAATCTCAGTTGTCTAAAAAACAAAATCACTACAAAATGTTTTAACATCATACAGTATGACATAAGTGATTGTGTCTTAGTGCCTATACAGTAAAACAAAATTGGTTATGTGAAAGTTCCCAGAACATTAGTTAGGTCTCTGCAATGTTCTCATAACACAAAACTGATGACTATAGAATGTGTATAAAATGTTTGCCTGATGTTGCAAGAACGTTCTTAGAACACATTTACAGTCAGGTGAAAACATTGTGGGGACATCACAAAATATATGTTACCAAAACACAAAATCTTTCCAGCTGTGTGGCTGATTCTACAATGTTTCTTTTATGGTACAAAAAAAAATATTCACCTGATGTTGCAAGAATGTTCCTAGCACACATTTCATCTGTTCTTTAAAGGCTCCCAGAATATTTATTTAGGTTGTGGTAACATGACACGAGATAGCATTTTGGGAACTGTCCAGTTGTGATAACATTCAGAAAATGTTTGTATCAGAGTGCACAAAACATTCCATTTTTGGTGCAAGAATGTTGACAGAACATCCGTTTCTGGGTTCTTTAAACGGTTCCCAGAACATTTAATTAGGTTGTGTGGGGACAGTACAATGTGGGTACATTACAAGAGATACATTCCTAAAACACAAAATATGCTCAGTTGTGATGACATTCATACAATGTTTAAATTGGGTTGCACAGAAAAATCCTAGAATGTTGTAAAAAATGTTGAAAGAACACCTGGTCTAAGGTCTTTAGTTTCCCAGAACATTTAATTAAGTTATGGGAGTTGTCTGGGATGTTGGAAGAATATTCTTGTAATTTTCATATAGGTTGCACAGGACATTCCCACAATGTTGCACAATTTCCCAAAAAGTATGTTTTTATGACATTCATATTGTATTTGTTTAAAGTTTAAAATAATAGTCCATTGATGATCACAAATGCATTTACCTCTTGGGAGGTTCACAGGACGTTTCAAGAACATTTAGAAAATGTTGTATTTAAGTTTTACCTACTATTACAACAACATTCTCAGCATACAAATATGTACCTCCTTAAAGCATAAGAAAGTGTTATAAATTGATTTGCATTTTAAATGAGGTAAATAAGTATTTGACCCTCTCTCAATCAGAAAGATTTCTGGCTCCCAGGTGTCTTTTATACAGGTAACGAGCTGAGATTAGGAGCACACTCTTAAAGGGAGTGCTCCTAATCTCAGTTTGTTACCTGTATAAAAGACACCCGTCCACAGAAGCAATCAATCAATCAGATTCCAAACTCTCCACCATGGCCAAGGCCAAAGAGCTCTCAGAGGATGTCAGGGACAAGATTGTAGACCTACACAAGGCTGGAATGGGCTACAAGACCATCGCCAAGCAGCTTGGTGAGAAGGTGACAACAGTTGGTGCGATTATTCGCAAATGGAAGAAACACAAAAGAACTGTCAATCTCCCTCGGCCTGGGGCTCCATGCAAGATCTCACCTCGTGGAGTTGCAATGTTCATGAGAACGGTGAGGAATCAGCCCAGAACTACACGGGAGGATCTTGTCAATGATCTCAAGGCAGCTGGGACCATAGTCACCAAGAAAACAATAGGTAACACACTACGCCGTGAAGGACTGAAATCCTGCAGCGCCCGCAAGGTCCCCCTGCTCAAGAAAGCACATATACAGTGGGGCAAAAAAATATTTAGTCAGCCACCAATTGTGCAAGTTCTCCCACTTAAAAAGATGAGGCCTGTAATTTTCATCATAGGTACACTTCAACTATGACAGATAAAATGAGAAAACAAAATCCAGAAAATCACATTGTAGGATTTTTAAGTACCTAAACGGAAGGGGAGGAGTGAGTAGTTTACCACATCAGTCACTGGCTTTATTATTAATAAGTGCATCAATGATGTCACGTGTGCTCACACTCCGTCCTCTATGTCACCAGCCTGCTCGTTATGGCACACACTTGTCACCATCGTTATGCGCCATCAGACTCACCTGGACTCCATCACTTCCTGATTACCTTCCCTATAGATGTCACTCCCTTTGGTTCCTCCCCCAGGCATTATTGTTTCTGTGTTATGTCTGTGCATTGTTCGTGGTTCTTATTTTGTATTATGTTGTGTTTATTTACTAAAACACTCACTCCCTGAACTTGCTTCCCGACTAAGGGAAGCATCAGGGAGTGGTGTTTTTTTATTATTATTTTTTGGTGGGAATGACGTCGGGTCCGGGAGCCGCCACAGGCTCCCCTGCCTCGGGCCGGCCCGCTGGGCTCCCCTGCTTCCTCCAGATCACCAGGCTCCTCTGCCTCAGTCGATCTGTCAGGTTCCCCCACATCAGCAGGGGTGACCGGTCCACTCCTGATCCCCGGGATCGTCCCTTTGGTCGGCGTCCTGCGGCTGGAGCCGTGCATCGGGAAGGGGGTACTGTCACATGTTCTCCCTCTCCGGCCACTAGGTCACCAGTCTGCTCGTTATGGCGCACACCTGTCACCATCATCACGCACACCTGCGCGTCATCAGACTCACCTGGACTTCGTCACTTCCCTATATATGTCACTCCCTTTGGTTCCTTCCCCAGGTGTTATTGTTTCTGTGTTATGTCTGTGCGTTTTTAGTGTTTATTTTGTATTATGTGTTTATTTATTTTAAAAATACTCACTAACTTGCTTTCCAACTCTCAGCTCACATCGTTACAGATGGTGTTGTCCCCACAGTGAATGTACGTACATATCCCAACCAGAAGCTATGGATTAAAGGCAACATCCACAATGAGCGGGACACAAATCCAGATGTTTATAAGAAATCTCGCTACGACCTCCAACGAGTCAAACAGGCAAAGCGTCAATACAGGACTAAGATTGAATCTCACTATGCCGGCTCTGATGCTCGTCAGATGTGGCAGGGCTTGCAAACTATCACAGATTAAAAAGGGAAACCCAGCCATGTGCTGCCCAGTAACATGAGCCTACCAGACAAGCTAAATTCCTTCTACAGTGCTTCGTCCTTAAAGTTGCAGCGTACTGCAGCATAGTTTGCGTGGTGCCACAGAATTCTATGGCAAGTTATTTAAGTGACAACCACTGGTACCATTAATGCTTGTTAGTGCTAGTTTGACCACCAGAGGGCATCTTTGAGAAGCATTTGATAGCCTTCAATAGTGGCTGTACTAGAGAATTTTAAAACTATTTTAAATTAGTATATGGGACGGATTTTAAGAAATCTAGCTTAATTCATTTGATTAATATTATGGAGTTTCTATTCTAAAGAAAAATGAAAAAAACTCTGTGGAACGGAAAATATGGCGCTGTATAACATGACGGTCGGGAGTAGGCTACAGTACTTGGCTATTTAGCTAAAGAATCTCCGTGTCGTGCGGGTACACGGGAGACCGGGGTTCAATTACCCGATGGGGAGGAAGGAGTAGGCTGTCCTTGTAAATAAGAATTTGTTCTTAACTGACTTGCCTAGGTAGATAAAAGGTTACACTAAGAGCATAACATTTCTACACCCTAATTGTAGTCTAACCAAGACCCAAATGGAAATTCAGTCAAAATAAAAAATCTCATTGATTTATCAAGACCAGTCCCCATGCTTTTCTCAGAGCAGCACAAAACGGTGCTAAAATAGTTGTATCCTATTGCTTCTAACTTCAATAGGCTCTTTAAATAAATAAGACCTACACCACTATTAACAGCACATTACTCAACACTAGTGAGACTCATGTCGCTAACGGTAGGACTACAGTATATCGAAAAATAAATATGACGTGACTCTCCGCCATATAGAGGATTGGAGGATATTTATGTAATTCAGTGATATTTAGTCCCATAGTAATTTGTTATGGATCCCATAACTAAATAAACATTGGCATTTTGAAAGAGTATTTTTATCATTATTTTATTAACGAAAGCATAAAGATGCCATTATTAGTTACATTGTTTTAGTTTGAACGTGCAGACTGGCGTTAAGAACAGCTGGAACGTTTCCCTAGTCAGCGCCATTATTAGTGTTGCTCTGTGCTACCCAGTGTGGTGGAGTGGTCTGGTCTGAAGAAATGAAGTGGTGATGCAGGGTACCATACTAAACCACAAATGACCGCTAAATACCGCAGCATAATCTCAAAACTTTGTGGAGCAACCACTGTATGCTCGCTTTGAGTCTATACCTACATGTTTCAAGCAGACCACCATAGTCCCTGTGCCCAAGAACGCCAAGGTATCGCCCCACAGCGCTCATATCTGTAGCCATGAAATGCTTTGAAAGGCTCACATCAACATCCTGGACCCACTTCAATTCGAATACCACCCCAACAGATCCACAGTCTATGCAATCTCTATAGCACTCCACACTGCCCTCTCCCACCTGGACAAGAGAAATACCTATGTGAGAATGCTGTTCATTGACTTCTGCACTGTTGCTACTCTCTCTAGGAGTGGCCATCCTGCCATCCTGACTACAAGAGCACAGCGCAGAATGCTCAATGAGGTTAAGAAGACTCCTAGAGTGTCAGCTAAAGACTTACAGAAATCTCTGGAACATGCTAACATCTCCGTTGACGAGTCTACGCTAGGTAAAACACTAAACAAGAATGGTGTTCATGGGAGGACACCACGGAAGAAGCCACTGCTGTCCAAAAAAACATTCTGAAGTTTGCAAAAGTGCACCTGGATGTTTCACAGTGCTACTGGCAAAATATTCTGTGGACAGATGAAACTAAAGTTGAGTTGTTTGGAAGGAACACACAACAGTATGTGTGAAGAAAAAAAGGCACAGCACACAAACATCAAAACTTAATCCCAACTGTAAAGTATGGTGGAGGGAGCATCATGGTTTGGGGCTGCTTTGCTGCCTCAGAGCCTGGACAGCTTGCTATCGTCGACGGAAAAATGAATTCCCAAGTTTACGAAGATGTTTTGCAGGAGAATGTAAGGCTCTCTGTCCGCCAATTGAAGCTCAACAAAAATTGGGGGATGCAACTGGACAACAACACAAAACACAGAAGTAAATCAACAACAGAATGGCTTCAACAGAAGAAAATACGCCTTCTGGAGTGGCCCAGTCAGAGTCCTGACCTCAACCCAATTGAGATGTGGCATGACCTCAAGAGAGCAGTTCACACCAAACATCCCAAGAATGCTGAACTGAAACAGTTTTGTAACGAGGAATGGTCCAAAATTCCTTCTGACCATTGTGCAGGTTTGACCCGAAACTACAGAAAACGTTTGGTTGAGGTTATTGCTGCCAAAGGAGGGTCAACCAGTTATTGAATCCAAGGGTTCACATACTTTTCCACTTTGCACTGTGAATGTTTACACGGTGTGTTCAATAAAGACATGAAAACGTATAATTGTTTGTGTTATTAGTTCAAGCAGACTGTGTCTATTATTGTGACCTAGATGAAGATCAGATCAAATCTTATTATCAATTCATGTAGAACTCCAGGTATTTCCAAAGAGTTCACATACTTTTTCTTGCCACGGTGTGTGTTGTGATAATTGGGTTGTTTGCTCTATAATCTGTTAATTCATGTCTTCCGACCGTGATCTAAAGGTCGAGACAATAAGAAGACACTGTAGCAGAATTCAACTACACCTTTGTTTTAACACAAAAACGGATAGCAACCTCTGTCCACAAAGCATATTTCATGTACAGTAACAGACAGTTAGATGACCTACAGCATGGTCAAGCAAGTTAATGTTTCCAACATTTTCGGACCACTAAACAACTATTGATTTATAACCACAGAGAGTTACCGCAAGACGGAAAGAAAACAGGAACTGCCTCCAATATTCCAGCACCATTTGAACATCATCAAATCACCTCTGCTTAGTCTAATACAGTGACAACTAAAAAGAAACCAAAAACAATTTAGTCCAATCAACGTAAGCTAAATATGATGTGGCTCGTCCATGGTTCTGATTTCTGTGTGCGTGTGAGTTTGTGCAAGTACAAAAACATGTTGACACCCTACTTGTAGAGAAACGCCAATGGATGATGGCTTCCACTCTTATGTTGAAGAAACAGTCTATCACTCTGTCATATAGTACACACTTTTAGTTTTTGTTGTCCTAGGCTATCTGGTGAAGGGTTCTGACTTCCAAAATTGAAAATATGAAATATCCTTATTCATGTCACTGAGGGAGAGAGGGGAATGAAGAACGTTTACATTCAGTCAGAATATGTTATTGTTAGACATCAGGGATCCTATGGGGAGGAGTGAGGAATTTGGGGCCGAGGTCAGGTCAGATGAGGTGAGGAAGAACAGATATCAAAGTTCTGTCTAGCAACAGAGGTGTATTGGCTGTTCAGAGGTGTAAGGAGGAGATTCAGGAGGAAGGGTTAAATATCAGTGCTTGTTTGAATATGTCTTTGTCTTTGTTGTTTTTACTGTGTTTATTTAGACCCTAACACTGGCAAAAATGCTTGCTTGCTAGCCTAACTTCCATTCATGGTCAATATTAGCTAGTCAACATTAGCCATCTACATCGAGCTACAAATTGAACTTCTATCCTCTCAGGCCAGGGGCACAACAATGTATGAATTAATGGTTGGATCAGAATTGCAGTTATAATCATTGGTCAATACGGAGAATTAAGTAAAACTACACATCCAAATCCCCATCTCCATCCATGGCTAATTTAGGAAAGGGACCATTTTATCTAGCTGGCTAGCCACCGGAGGACAACAACACAACAAGATTCAACAATTCAAGTTCAGTCAATGACATATGCTCAGTGACGCCAAGTCCAAGCTGGCTTCCCTTGACACTTTTTTTTCAGTACGCCAGGACCATTCACTTTTTTTTGTCAAAAGGAAGCCAGATACTCACTGGCTTCCCTTGCCTTCAATGTCATACTCGTTTGGACCAGACAGCATCAGAGAGAGACAGAGGGGCACAGTTTCGCTCACTTGGATGCTTTCTAGTGAGATACATTCAGCCTCTTGCAAAATGAAGGAAAATTATGAAACACACAGAGATTTTTTTTTTATTATTTACCCATTTAAAAAAAAAATATTGGTACATTTTGGGGGGGGGCTTGCCTTGGCATCCATGGATACATGCCATTGCCTACAATATAGTCCTCAAATGCGAATTGCCATAAAATCTGGAGAGAAACATAATGGGGATGTATTCAAATCGGCTTTAAGGAGCTACACATTTGCATGCTGAGCATGTTGTGGTAATATTAGATAAAACTTAAATATACAATTTTATAAATGTTCTTGAAATGTCCTGCAGACCTCCAAGAGGTAAATGTATATTGTGTGAACAATGGAATATTATGTTAAACCTTAACAAAATAAGCTATGAACGTCATAAAAACTGACTTATTTGGACATTTTGGAACATTGTGGGAATGTTCTGTGTAACCTTCGTGAATATCAAAATAATTTTCTTGCAACATCCCAGACAACTCACATAACTTAATGAAATGTTCTGGGAACCTTCAAAGAACTTAGACCAGGTGTTCTGTCAACATTAAGGCAATGTCCTGTGCACCCTAAAATAAACATTGTACAATCATCCACACAACTGGCCAGTTGTTTGTGTTTTGGAAACATATATTTTGGGATGTCCCCACCAGACTGTTCCCACAACCTAATGAAAGAACAGACAAAATGTATTCTGGGAACGTTTTTGCAACATCAGGTGAATGTTTTATACAAGTATTGTACACTGAGTATACAAAACATTAAGAACGCCTTCCTATTATTGAGTTGCACCCCTCTCCCCCCCACCGTTGATACACATGGAAAACTGTTGTGTGAAAAACAAAAAACCCAGCAGCGTTGCAGTTCTTGACACAAACTGGTGCGCCTGGCATCTACTACCATATCCCTTTCAAAAGGCACTTAAAATCTTTTGTTTTACCCATTCACCCTCTGAATGGCACACATACACAATCCATGTCTCAATTGTCTCAAGGCTCAAACATTCTTCTTCAATCTGTCTCCTCCCCTTCATTACACTGATTGAAGTGGATTTAACAAGTGACATCAATAAGGAATCATAGCTTTCACCTGGCCAGTCTATACCATGGAAAGAGCAGGTGTTCATAATGTTTTGGACACTCAGTGTATAATCTTCAGCACAACTGGACAGTTTTTGTCTAATGAGAACATTTGCCGCAACCTAACGAATGTCACAGAACCAATTTTGTTTGCTGGGAAAACATGACTGGTACATTGTGTTATTACATTACCTGGAAACCTAATGAGAACGTTTAGGGGACTGTTCTGTGGTGGCTGTTACAGATGTTGTGCACAATATTTTAGTGAATGTTAGAACATATCAAGGATATTTCATGACATTTTTTTGGGGGAAAATGTTACCATCCTAATATTAGATAAAACCCTAACTACAACTTAATGGGAATCTTAGCTAATGTTCTGGAAATGTTCCCAGTTTTCTGGGTACAGTGTGTGTGTGTGTGTGTGTGTGTGTGTGTGTGTGTGTGTGTGTGTGTGTGTGTGTGTGAATGTGCATGAAGGCCCATAAGGGAGGGTTCTGACCTGTAAGTGAAGTGTAGTATAGCTTGGATGGCATTCCCACCTCCCTCACTGATGTCTCCTTCAAACCCAGGCAGCAGGGGCACCACCACAAACACCCTGTATTTCTTCTGCTCACTGAGGAACAACAAGAGAGTTATGGAATGGGGTAGCAAAGGAGAGAGTTATATAGAAAGAAACTATTGGCAACAATGTATTTGTAACATAAAAAATATTGAATCATGATCATTTAACTTGACTTATAGAAACAGATAATCAACAGACAAACATGTATAAAACAGTCCAGTAATATCATGTTATACAGTAAACCAAGCTGTGTGTTGACAGATTCAACTCAGACAGACATGGTGGTAGAACCACACCTGTGTGCACGTAGGATCCTCTTCACGATCGCGTCACCAATGCCATTGTGCACGTTCTTCCCGTCAGCACAGCTGATGAAGAACTGGTTCTGAGAGCAGAGAGGTAGAGAGAGGGACAGATGGAATCTCTGTCAGAGCCGTGCATATATGGCTCTGGTCTCTGTTTGATGCTGTGGGGTGTGATGGGTAGGGAGCTGGACTTGTGACCAGGAAGGGACATTGCTGTTAAAGCATTCAGACTTCAAGCTGCTCACATAGAACAGCAAATAAAACCCACATGACACTGTTAGAGAGACAGGAATAGGCAGGGATCGGGAAATAAAGCAAGGTTGGGAGAAAATACATCTTTCTAACCCTTGTGTCCCATTATTAAAACAACCATTTCCAGTTAAAAGAGATATGGAAACAATGCATATTTATCATTGGACTATTCATCTCATTTGAAAATCTATGCTTTCAATTGGACTTGATAGTACTAGGATCATGTGGACTGTGGAGGCACATGAGGGTGGTCATTATCTCAACCTTGAGCTGTTGACTTCAGTACAGAGACACAGTCACAAGACTGTGGGGGAGGCCAGGGCACTGTCTGGCATAACAAAAAACAACCTTGTCCCCTGGTTGATTTCTACCTGCAGCAAGCAAACAGGTAGAGAGGATGGATACGGCATAGAAGTAGTGTGGTTATGAGTCTGGTAAATGAGTGCAATGAAATAATGTGTATGTAATGTACGTAATGTGCTGGTAGCAGAGTTACCTCGATGTAGATGTAGTGTTCGCTGTTCTCGATGGTATGAATGTAGGCATTGAGGATAGAGCTCTCACAAGTGCCGGCTGACCAGCGATCCACAGAACGCAACACCTGAGAGAAAGAGAGGAGAATAATGAAAATAAATGAACAATTGGTGGTAAAAAGACAGGCATTTCTCTGTGAGCTTGTATGTGTCTGGGTGAGCATGTGTACCTGCACAGAGGCCTTCCCGGAGCCAGGCACAGTGAATGGCAGTGTATCAGCAGTACTGTGAGACTTGGGCAGAAGGCAAGGGAAGAACTTGCCTCGGATGTTCTTGTACTTAAAGATCTGCAGGCAGACAAAGCAAAGACAATAAGAGCCAGATGTCTCTCTCACATAACCCTAGAGGCTCTTTTCGGCTGGCGCTAAGGAGGCGCAAGTGTTAAACGCACGTTAGTTTGCAATCTCGTCATTTAAAAACTCTCGCACTGGCATTTTCCACCACTTACTCCAGGTTCCGCAATTTACCTGTCTAAAATCAGGTGGGAGGGGTGACAATATGAGGTGTGTCCATAAAGACAAGCTAAAAGTCACCATTTCATGCAGCACCAAAGGGAGGTTTTAAGACCCACCAAAAGACAGGTCTTAAAGGTAATGCCGTTGGAAATGGCATGGATTTTGAGAGCGGAAGCGCAGCCTATCCAGCCCTGACACAGCCGGTGAATCTCGTATTTAGAAACATCAAACAATTACTGGTTTCCCCCCATTTTGTAGACATAGCCTATCTAAAACAATTTTTTGGGGGGTGGTGGGGAATTTGACTCTAATGATTAACTCTTTTAAAGCCTTATCAACGGTGAATTTAAATCTTGCTAATTGACAAAGTTTGGCATGTCCATGGTTCAGACATAATGCAATTTACAGAAGGCCTAGCTAGCCCCTATATCAGTGTGAATCAGTGATGTGCGGTCAGGGGAGGCAGTGCTTACCCTGTGACAATCTAATAAAAAAGCTGTTATGAAAAGCCAAATAAAAAACAATTCAATGTTATGTTTTTTTCTCAATGGTTCTGGTGTTTTTTTATGCTCAAAATCAAAATATTTGGCTAAAATGCATCAAAACCTCAGGAACGGAGCCATGGTACTCATGCCTTTCTTTCCAGCCATTGAAATCCATTGAAATCCTTGACCCACACGGCCTTTCCCGACTCCAGTCACTGGTAATTGACAAAACAATCTGTGTAAAAAAGGCCCTTCCAGCAAATCAGCGAGTTTGAATCGACTCTGTCTCCGCCCACTCTAGTTTAGAGTGTTTTTAGTCGTCGACAAAATATGTAAATATGGCTGGAGACCGAGTTTACAGTGTTTTTTTAGTGTTGTGCGTGCATCTGCAATTAAAATCACAAGTCATTTGGATTACCACACATAAAGAAATACCTTCAATGGAAGCAACTGTGTCCGCGTGTGTGTGGTGGTGACAATTAAGACAGTAATGGGCCTCAACATCATGTTCTACCCGGACAGCACTAAAAACAATCAGCATTAATTACCAGCAGGCGAGGGCATTCACAGCAGACTGCTCAGACGAGCTCCGGCTAGCCATTTTTTTACAACCTGACAAATAGACACTACCATACTGCATCATTGCGCCTCAAACTATTTTCCAAGTTGGAGTAATGTAACGGCTGTTTGGAGGGTTCGAGGAGTGGAAAGTCAACTATAATAAAAGTTAAGACCAGACAGAGGCAACATACAGCAAACAATATTTGACTTTATTCATGACAGGCAACCACCATCTCCCCAACTGCTAGCTGTGTATGACTTTTTGTGTCAGTGTGAAAATGGAATCGAAGGAGGCCTCCCCCACGGCCGTGGGCCTGGTGTGTGCATTCAAAATAAAATAACGGACATGGGGTTCTGCTGTGACTTCTACAACGCTGTCACGAGAGGTTCACCAGACGAACGGGCTTTACAAGTAAACATTGGCCTTAATGCATTTTCCCTTGAGGGTTAAGCTACTGTTGAATCATGAGAATAAATCAAATGCATCCAAAGGGATGTTGTATATCAAGCTAGAATTACATTTCAGTCATTTTGATTGTTCATATATAATAAAGGTTCTAACACTTCTATATGTGTGTGTATTTGCGAGCGCGGCACATTGGAAGATTTGTAAATCCATTGTGAAAGGCTATGGAGTTTGCTTTGCGAGTTATTCCGATGAAATCTGTCCATATTGTTATTTTAGTGCCACCTATCAGTTGTAACTGTGGATGCTACATGGCTGAGTTGAGCAGTTTGTAATTTTGTCAGATTATATGAAATATGCCATCAACGGAGGCTGTCACTTGTGTGTCTTGGCTACATTGGTATTTACATTTGGTGAAAATTGTTTGCCAGTTTCAGTTAATAGCATATGTCACTCTGGTTGTTGGAGCCATGTGTTGTATAGTGAACATGGGCTTCATCAAAGTTTATTTGTGAGTAAATCTGGCTTTGATCATTAACAGTGCTCACCCAGCCACCGACCTCACTGCCCGTCACTGGTTCAAAGTGCTATGTTTAACAATATATTTCCATATTGAAGCCATGCAATTGACCCTTTGCTAAGCCCTGCCCCATAATTGTGGGCAACCAATCGCAGTGCTTCAATGGATAGCAACTGTCGTTGAGTCCGACGTCTCAGACAAGCTCACGTTTAAAACGACCATCATGCTTGATTGAGCGAGCTGCTTGTCTTGTAGTAATGTGGTACCTACCTGTATTTCCATAAACCTTTATTTTAGCAATGCATGACATTGAGAAAAATATATATTTCATAACATGTTTTTTTGGTCAATAGGTGCCCAACATAACAAGTGGTGGTGTCAAAGTCACTCATATATAGAGCCTGTTTCGATTCCTGAATTCTGTAACCGTCAGTGTACCTGTGTAATATTGACATAAGCTCAAATACATGTTTTGCAAACATGGTCCTGTTTTATTGGCTGCTTTTCTTTCACTTTGCGGTCCAACTCATCCCAAACCATCTCAATTGGGATGAGTTCATGCAATTGTGGAGGCCAGGTCATCTAATGCAGCACTACATCACTCTCCTTCTTGGTCAAATAGTCCATACACAGCCTGGAGGTGTGTTGGGTCATTGTCCTGTTGAAAACAAATGAGTCTTACTAAGCGCATACCAGATGGGATGGCGTATCGCTGCAGAATGCTGTGGTAGCCATGCTGGTTAAGTGTGCCTTGAATTCTAAATAAATCAGACAGTGTCACCAGCAAAGCACCCCACACCATCACACCTCCTCCTCCATGCTTCACGGTGGAAATCACATATGCGGAGATCATCCGTTCACCTACTCTGCGTCTCACAAAGACACAGCGGTTGGAACCAAAATCTCAAATTTGGAATCATCAGACCAAAAGGACAGATTTCCACCGGTCTAATGTCCATTGCGCGTGTTTCTTGGCCCAAGCAAGTCTCTTCTTATTGGTGTCCTTTAGTAGTGTTTTCTTTGCAGCAATTCGAACATGAAGGCCTGATTTCACGCAGTCTCTTCTGAACAGTTGATGTTGAGATGGGTCTGTTACTTGAACTTTGTGAAGCATTGATTTGGGCTGCAATTTCTGAAGCTGGTAACTCTAATGACCTTATCCTCTGCAGCAGAGCTAACTCTGGGTCTTCCTTTCCTGTGGCGGTTCTCATGAGAGCCAGTTTCATCATAGCGTTTCATTTTCCAGATTGACTGACCTTCATGTCTTATAGTAATGATGGACTGTCGTTTCTCTTTGCTTATTTGAGCTGTTCTTGCCATAATATGGACATGGTCTTTTACCAAATAGGGCCATCTTCTGTATACCACCCCTACCTTGTCACAACACATCTGATTGGCTCAAATGCATTAAGAAGGAAAGATATTCCACAAATTAAACTTAACAAGGCACACCTGTTATTTGAAATGCAATCCATTTAACTACCTCATGAAGCTGGTTGTGAGAATGCCAAGAGTGTACAAAGCTGTCATCAAGGCAAAGGGTGGCTATTTGAAGAATCTTAAATATATTTTCATTTGTTTAAAACTTTTTTGGTTACTACATAATTCCATGTGTTGTGTCATAGTTTTGACATCTTTACTATTATTCTACAATGCATAAAATAGTTGTTTAAAAAAAAAAATGGAATGAGTAGGTGTGTCCAAACTTTTGACTGGTACACACACACACGCACACACATTATTTTAATAGCAGGATACTGTAAAGTTCATTATTCCTCTGAAGAGTATGAATTAGGCTGTTTGAGAAGGTTTGAATCCTAAGCAACCTGCATATACATCGTTTGAAGTAGTATGTCTAGACCAACATAGCTACTGTAGTAGGTCAATGGTAAGTGCTGGAAAACCTTGGTAGAGCATGGGTGGAGTAGGTATTGTGTTGCTCATGTGAATTTCCTTTCTTTTTCAGCTTCAGACCAATGCCTACTTCTCCTTTAACTTAATATGTTTTTAATTCCAATTGTTTTTACACCGGAAGGTGATTTTCTGTTAGAGGTGCACTATGTAGAAATCGCGCCGCCCTTTCCCGGTTGCTAAAATTCTAAGTTTGCCTAATTTCAGTTTGTGACAAAACAAGAAAGTATAGTGTAGAGAATCATTGTACCATCTAAACTGCTGTGAAAAAAAAAGTTTTTCAGCTGTTTGAAGCTGGTGTGCAAACCCGAAAGTAAGACGCAAAAACAAAATGGGAAGCATAGAAATAGCGCACATAGAACATATCTACCGCTTCTTAGACTTGCTTTTAATGAGAATGACAGATCTATAACTAACTTTTATTACATATTGCAGCTTTAAAAAAGGTGCATTATACAACATTTCAACAACGTGAAGAAAGGAAATGAGCTATTTTAACCTTTAAATTTGGTCAAAAGGTATTGGCCTTAATGGCACAGATGGTGTGCTTGCATACCTGCAAGGGTTGCTGATTTAAACCCTGGTCTGCTGCCCTCTAATAGCTCAAATCAGTTATGTTTAGAATTTACCATGGACAGTCAACAGTAATTGTCTGCAGTTTTCAGAAGATGAATAGCTCAATTGACTGTGACAGTCTTACATTGTAAAATGACTCAATGCCCATTGAAAGCACAGTAAAGGAAAACGGTTTTAAGTAATTGACTTTTGAAGGTTGTATAACTCAGCCATTGAGACTAAACAAAGATATTCCCATGTACACTTAGAGCTGCGTCAGTAGGTTGACTGGTGAGCTTAATGTGGTTCATTTGATCATCAGATTCTAAACACTGATGTTTAGAGTCCCACAATAAGAGTGAAAACACTAATATTTGATGTAAACTCTACACGGTTGTGTTCTGTGAGTGTCACTGAGTAGGTGGATACTCCATTACGTGAGTGCAACATCCATAGGGTTAGGCTGTACAGTGCATATACAGTTGAAGTCAGAAGTTTACATACATACTCATGTTTTCACAATTCCTGACATTTAATACTAGTAAAAATTCCCTGTCTTAGATCAGTTAGGATCACCACTTTATTTTAAGAATGTGAAATGTCAGAATAATAGTAGAGAGAAGTATTTATTTCAGCTTTTATTTCTTTCATCACACCCAGTGGGTCAGAAGTTTACATAAACTCAATTTGTATATGGTAGCATTGCCTTTAAATTGTTTAACCTGGGACAAACGTTTCAGGTAGCCATCCACAAGCTTCCCACAATAAATTGGGTGAATTTTGGCCCATTCTTCTTGACAGAGCTAGTGTAACTGAGTCAGGTTTGGAGGCATCCTTGCTCGCACACACTTTCAGTTCTGCCCACAAATGTTCTATAGGATGAGGTCAGGGCTTTGTGATGGCCACTCCAATACCTTGACTTTGTTGTCCTTAAGCAATTTTCCACAACTTTGGAAGTATGCTTGGGGTCATTGTCCATTTGGAAGACCCATTTGCGACCAAGCTTCAACTTCCTGACTGATGTCTTGAGATGTTGCTTTAATATATCCACATAATTTATTCCTCATGATGCCATCTATTTTGTGAAGTGCACCAGTCCTTCCTGCAGCAAAGCACCCCCACAACATGACGCTGCCATCCCCGTGCTTCACGGTTGGGATGGTGTTCTTCGGCTTACAAGCCTCCCCCTTTTTCCTCCAAACATAACAATGGTCATTATGGCCAAACAGTTCTATTTTTGTTTCATCAGACCGGTGGACATTTCAGATGTCATTACAGATGAACATGGTACCTTCAGGCATTTGGAAATTGCTACCAAGGATGAACCAGACTTGTGGAGGTCTACAATTTTTTTCTGAGGTCTTGGCTGATTTCTTTTGATTTTCCCATGATGTCAAGCAAAGAGGGACTGAGTTTGAAGGTAGGCCTTGAAATACATCCACAGGTACACCTCCAATTGACTCAAATTATGACAATTCGCCCATCAGAAGCTTCTAAGCCATGACATCATTTTCTGGAATTTTCTGGAATTTTCCAAGCTGTTTAAAGGCACAGTCAACGTGCGTATGTAAACTTCTGACCCACTGGAATTGTGACACAATGAATTATAATTGAAATAATCTGCCTGTAAACAATTGTTGGAAAAATTGTAGATGTCCTAACTGACTTGCCAAAACTATAGTTTGTTAACAAGAAATTTGTGGAGTGGTTCTAAAACTAGTTTTAATGACTCCAACCTAAGTGTATGTAAACTTCCGACTTCAACTGTAAGTATGCTCCCAAAGCAATTCTAAAGTCTAATACATCCAGTGCAATTTCAACCGATTTGAATGATTGTCTTCTGTTGTATTTATATAACATTCCGTTATTGTTTAGCATTAACTAGTCGAAATATGGCATGATTACACTACTTGTATCCGTTTAAATTCACTTTCAATAGTTGTTTTTTTTATTTTGAATGCAACCCACAAATTCATCTATTGTGGCTAGCTTCACACAGGTAGAGATGCTGGACATGGGCTAGTCCAGCATCCAAATCAGATCTGCATATACAATCAAGATGGTCAAATGGCAGAGTTGTTCGTTTGGCACTGTTGATCAGCACAGATTTGGATAAAATGTTAAGAAGAAAGGAGAAGGTGTGTATTGGAATCTATTCTAGAAATTTGAAACTGGTGAGTTTTTCTGATGCTAGTAAGCATCCATTTGCACAATGGAGTGCCCAACTGCACTGTATACATGTGCATTTGTTTCAGTGAAATTTGGCTAGCTTTTACCTTAGCTTGGACTATGGATTAGCTAGCCAGCTAGTGTTGCAAAATACCATTGTTTGCATTCTAAGGTAACAGCGTGACCGTTTGCCCAAAATTTGGTGTTGGTTTTGAACTGATGTACGTTAGCAAAGACAGTACAGTATGAAGATAGGCTAAAACTGCTTCTCCAATAGAAATCCCCGATCACACTTATAGGCGACGTCATGGCGAAGTTTTCTAGCTATGCTCATGTTGTAGAAACACATCATCGGGTCTAGCACCGAAATGCGCATTTGCAGGCCGTGAAATCGAAGGCACCCGTACGAAAAAAAATTGCATTAAGAGTGCAGTATAACTGCAGAATGCCCCAACTACTGCGTCCAAATAACAGTTTTTTTTTACTGCAGTAACATTGCAGTCCAAAATACCACAGTCGAATGCATTTTACTGCAGTTTCAAAACGGCAATCTTTTTTGTAAGGGCACTCCTTCGATAAAGTTGTTTTTGACAAATGAAAACATGTCAGTTTGTCCCTTTCACGAGATTGGTGTAATAAAATGTTCAACTACTGGAATCTCAGTTGTGCCTTTAGATTTCGAGAAAATAAACTGCTAAGGAAGAATATTTCACTTCTCTCATTGACTTCTCAAACCCCAAACCCTGGCTTGGTCTGATTGTTTCGCAAGTCTCGCGATGTTGCGCCTCTGCGTTTAGAAACTCTGTGACGTTAGGTAGATAGCTATGTTTTGTTGGAAAATGTAGGACTGGCATTTGATGGGCTCCCGAGTGACGCAGTGGTCTAAGGCACTGCATCTCAATACAGACCCTGGTTCAATTCCAGGCTGAATCACAACTGGCCGTGATTGGGAGTCCAATAGGGCGGCGCACAATTGGCCCAGCATCGTCCGGGTTAGGGTAGGGTTTGGCCGGGATGTCCTTGTCCCATCGTGCTCTATCGACTCCTTGTGGTGGGTCGGGCACATGCACGCTGACTTCGGTCGCCAGTTGTACGTTGTTTCCTCCGACACATTGGTGTGGCTGGCATCTGGGTTTAGTGAGCAGTGCGGCTTGGCAAAGTTGTGTTTTGGAGGATGCATGGCTCTCAACCTTTGCCTCTCCTGAGTCTTTACGGCAATTGCAGCGATGGGACAATTGGATATGACAAGAATTGTGTGGGAGGGGACAAACTGTTTTTGCTTTGTCATTATGGGGTATTGTGTGTAGATTGATGAGGGGGGAAACAATTGAATCCATTTTAGAATAAGGCTGTAACATAACAAAAATGTGGAAAAAGGTCAAGGGGTCTGAATACTTTCTGAATGCACATCAAAGTAAAGTCATGAAAGAAAGATCCTTAGGAACCTCTTATTTGGGTTCTGACCTTGGCAAAGTTCCAGCGCTGGATGAAGTGGCGGGCCACATCCCTGGCAGCTTTGCCGTGGAGTGCAGCAGACAAGTCACGCCACGGCATACGGGGCACCTCAGTGCGGTCAATGTTGTCTGGGGAACAAAGGACTTTACATTTAAGAATGAGCCCTCTTGGGTGTGTTGTGTATGCATGTACGTGTGTGTTAGTGAGTGCGGGAGTAATAGGGGGGGGTTATGAATTGAGCTATCGTGTGTGCATACTGTACCTTCGAATGGGCGGTCCAGTTGGACCCAGTCCTTCCTGATGAAGTTGCTGTAGTCCTTGCCAAGCCACAACTGGGTGTTGTTCTTCAGGTCCACATGGTTGACCTCCTTGACCTCCTCTGGCTCTGTAGGCTTTGGATCCTGGGCCAAGTCTGACCCATCCACCTGGTCACCCGAATCAGCTGCCTAGGGGGCAGAGTAGGACAGTCTGGTAATGAAGTCACCGCTCAACACCAGGTAACACTGAACTATGGATTACCAGAACAGAACAACACAAGATAATCTTGACTTTGTCTTGAGGTGTCTCACTTCTGGCTCAGCCAGTGGAGCCTTTGGTTCTTCTTCAGAGATATGATTGGTTGTCTCCGTATCAGTCAACCGGTACTGACTGTCGTCCCACCTCCCAAAGGCCAGGTCCAAGCCTCCCACAAAAGCCACTGATTGGTCAATGGCCACCATCTTCTCATGATGGGCCCACAGAAACACCACCGCGGACATGTGGTTGGGGTGTCGCATCACCTGTTAGGAAGATGTTAGGGAAGCTAAGGACACAAATCTAATAAAGTTTTGAATTTAAATTAAAATACCCAGATTAACATAACATAGTAATGAAAGCATGAGGATGTGTATGATTCCTCTGTTTAGTGTGACACTGTGCTACAATGTTAGGACTAAGAGCCAGCTATGTGGATTGGTTTTTCAGGTGTAAAGCACCACCTGACCACAGAGCAGAGATTGGAGCGTCTCAGACAGACCTTGATGTTGGGGTGCATGTCCATCAGTGTCCTCTTGCTGTGGCCACTGTTGATGCCCAGGGCCATTTCCACCTCCTTGTACAGGAGCACACATACTTTGACACCTTGTTCCTGCACAGAGAAAAGAAAGGATGGATATACACAGGAGGTAGTCTGGCTGATACCAAAGTCCTTCTGACTTCAGAGTCTGGAAAGGCTGTTTTGATGTTGTCGGCACGATGCGTTGATAATGAAGGGGGCTGTGCTGTTACTGGTTGGGTCTCCTCAGTGTCTTTCTCACTCAAACGCCCACAGGCACAGCCACACACACCCCCAGAGTGCCACCCCCTTCCATTACAACTGTTTGATTTTCAAACCAAACAATCTCAACCCCCCAGGAAAAAATTACATTCCAGAGAACCAACCAACCAATCAAGATTTCATTAACAGGCAGCCTCCTTTTCAGACCAGTGGGTCACAGCTGTGTGGTCATGAGGTACACTTTTGCCAGGCTACACAGAAGGTGGAAAGGATGAGGAAAGGAGGGATTAACCTTCAGTGCATTCAGAGGAGAGGAGGGAGGAGAGGTAAAAGGGAGACTAGAAACATGTTGATAGGAGAAAGTTGGGAAGTAGATTCGTACTGCTTTGCGTTTGAGGATCTGGTCCAGGCGCCAGTATGTGTCTGTAGCTGGCCTCTTCAGGAAAACCTCTGGGCTGAGCCTGGGAGGGAGGGAGGGAGGGAGGGAGAGAGAGACATATTCACCATGCAATGTTAACCATGTACATATTTACACTGTGTCCTGCTATTTACAGACTAATTCGAAACAAACCTAATACATGTTGGAAACAGTGATCTCCGTTGACACGGAGATCAAATACTTGTTTTGTTGGCTGTATGCTCTTATTTAGCTCACGGCAGAGCCATTTTCTACAGTATAATGTATATGGCTCTGGATAACCACTCTCTATAATTATGGAGAGCACTGTGCTTACATCAGTACAAGTCTTGGAACACACAGTAGGCTTACTAGCCATAGAGATACACTGTATAATAATAGAATGTTCAAATATATTTATATGGTGCTAGCTCTGCTTCTCACCACCAGTCTGTGATGAATATCTCCTCCTTGGCCTGCTCCAGAGCATCAGCCAGGTCTGCAAAGTAGCCACTTCCATTTACATACCTTTAATATGACCAAATCATAAACAGAGACATTACATTCAAGTTAAGGGTGTATACAGCATGTACACATACCACATTATCATCTAATTGGAAGCAACATCTGACCATTTAGTCAGTGTGTTCTCCCGTGGCGGGGCAAAGCCCCCAAAGCGTTGGACCTGGAGGAATTCACAGGGCTCAGCCAGCCTATTGATCTCATGGCTCCACCAGTGAGCCTGTCTGTAGCTGTTACATTTGATGACCAGATTCCTACACACAGAAAAAAAAACACTCATGTAAGAACACAATAGAGATGGGCACGGTTATTCGAACAGATGTTATTATTCGATTACTTGGGAGAGTAATCATTTTTATAAAAAGGCTTTGTCTATTATAATTTTTTAAGGCTTTGTCCAAAATTAAATGATCTGATATTGCGAAATCTTTTTTTTAATTTAACCTTTATTTAACTAGGCAAGTCAGTTAAGAACAAATTCTTAGTCTACAATGACGGCCTCTCCCAGCCAAACCCTCCCCTAACCCAGACGACGCTGGGCCAATTGTGCGCGGTCCTATGGGACTCCCGATCACGGCCGGTTGTGATACAGCTCGGGATCTAACCAGGGTCTATAGTGACACCTCTAGCACTGAGATGCAGTGCCTTAGACAGCTGCGCCACTCGGCGGCCTACAAGAATAGACCATTACAGACAAAATGGTAATAAAACTATGTTTTATGAGTGTGCCGCATAAAAAAGACAAACCGGTAGCTTACACACGTTTCACACTGGTTTTAATGTCTATGGTTTCACACATGTAGCTTGTTGTTATTGTCAGTCAAACAAAGCGGAGCTACATTCAGAGGCTCCAAGTGTAGCAAGTGAAGTGGGCGATTTCTAACCAATGCCAAATGGAATTAAACTTATGGAAATAAAAAGGCTAAATGAAAAGGAGTAGGCTATAATGATGAACCAACAGGTGTGTGTGTGGTTTCATATGAATGGAGTTGTTGTAGACATTGGATGGGGAGTGCAGCAAAATAGCCTCTATTAGCTTTGCTACTTTAGCTGGCTAACTTATCTGGCTGCAGTAGCTAGCTATTTCACAACAATTTGATGTAGTCAAGACAGGCCAGGTTTCCATTAAAGTAAAACATTTATCATAATTATTTAAAAACATGTATTTCGACTATCCGGATATCCGAAAAAATATCATGGCATTATTTGAATAATGAAATAATTTCAAATGCCCATCCCGAGAATACACATACACGAGTTTACACAGCGAGACAATACTTGCCCGCACAAATACACAAACAGCTAGGAATTGACTCATAAATAAGAAAAACAGTTAGGAATACAAGTGTCTATTTGAGGGTACACTTTTGAGTGTCTGTCAAAAAGTAATCATATTTTGGATTCCACTATGAACTTACCTGGTGAAGTTCTGAATGCAAACCCCATACTTGGTGTCAGTATATGCACGACCCACTTGAACTTTGAACTCCGGGTCAAAGACCAGTACGAAGCAGACGACCCCATTTTCCCGGTTCATATAGAGCAGGAAGGAGTCCTTGACCACCAGCCAGCGCTTTGACCAGCGAAAGCAGAACTGGTGATGACCAATACAGTTCAACCCCTGGATACGGTGACCTCCTGACCTTTTGAAGATGGAACCCTCCCTGAAACACAATGACATCACTCACACAGACATAGAATCAGTCACATTAAAATATACTGAATAACACTGTCTCTCTTTTTCATATAACATCACACACACTCTCATAGACTATTAATAGTGCTTACAGGCCTTTGGGTCCAAGCTCACTGACAAAGGAGAGAGCACTGACATCAAGGAATTCCAGCTGGAATCAGAACAAGATAGGATGTGCTATCATCACTGTCTGACAATGAATGGTAATTGGTGTATGTGTGTGCCATCTTAACTCACCATGCCGTGATAGTTCTTACAAAAGGAATTCTCCAGAAGGCCGTTTAGGTATTCCTCAAGGTATTTCTATAACAGAGAGATCAGACATCAGAACTGACTGGACCTACATTATCAAATGTCAACAAATCAAATGGTCCGATAGACAGAAGAACCCCTGATAATGATTTTAAAAAGTCACAAGATTGATCCCTCGTTTTTTGTGTGGAGGGAATTATCTACAACTATGTAGATGTAAGACTGAGTGATGTGTGGCTCTCTGTCTGCATGTGTACCATGGTGTTTATCAGTGTCTGTCTTTTTGTATACAGTATGTGTGGTTCCATGGTTGTAAGAGTGATACCGGTTTGCTGGAAGTTCGTCTCATCCTTTCAGTCCCGTGTAGACTTGGCATCTCCTCTGTCATAGCCCTCAGTTGCGCTCTCTGGGCTGCAAATCTAAAAAATAAACATTTTAATATTCTAAACATTTTACTGCTTTAACTCGTACCAAAATCACAACAGGCCTTCACTCTGATTTGAAGTACATCCCCTCTAAACAAATTATTCTCAGCACAGATAATGGGTTGATTTGCATGTCTGAGTTCTGATTGGTGCTCTGAGTCGGACCTTCCCAGAGGCAGGAAGTGGGCCATCATCTTGTGCTTGTAGAGGTCACGGTGCAGCTCCTGGAAGTGCTTGTACTTCCTTTTAACCGTCCAGGTGAACTTGCCATGGGCCAGCTTCACAGTGTACAGAGTGCACACACGGACCTGGAAGAGAAAACATACCATTGACTTGTGTAGCCGACACATAATGTAAACATGTGCTCATGTGGAAAGGTACAGGTGTGCATATAATATACAGACACATGAATAAACACTATGTACACACACACACACACACCTTGGAGCGCGTAGTGTATCTCTCGGTGCTGTCCACTCTGCAGATGACTGGAGTCCCAGGCAGTAACACAGGCACACCTGCCTCCTTCACATCAAGCAGATGATGGACCACCAGGAAGGGACGACTTTCCTCTGTGGGGAGATCAGATGACACAGGCAATCTATTACAGAATAATTCAATACCACTACTGAAGTCTTATCAGTCTAATGTGATGTAAAGGTATTTGGATGGAGGGAATAAAACATTATAGGCTACATCAACAACTAGGGTCTGTGTCCTCACCTCCTTCCCTCATGAGGCCATCCAGCTCTTCCTTGCTCAGCTCACAGTCGTCCGTGATGAAGTGCTTTGTCTTTTGGGCCTCCGCCGCTCCCCCATCTGGACATGGAGGGGTATTGCAGCATGCTGGTGCTGGACTGGCCATTGTGCCCTATCCCTTTCATCACAAAGAAAAATTCCACTAAATATGAATCACATTCCATCACCATAATCTTTCAAACATCTCGCTATAGTATCCAGAAAAAAACCTTAATCTAGCTGAATTTACTGTATTACATAGAAAATACTTGACAATAGTGGAACTGTACAATGCAATAACAGCCATTTAGACTAATTGCAGGCCTGTGTCAATAAGGCCGAGAATTTTTTCAGACACGTTATCTATGAAGTACATTACATTAAAGGCCACCTAACACAGATGACTATAAATAGTGGGGAGAACTGATCTATGAACTAGGAGAGACTGGGGCTTCACATGTCTAAATATAATCCTGGGACCTTTCAAGTGCCTCAGACACTGCAGTGAACCAGATAACACCGATCACACACCACCACACCATCTGAAGAGGAACAAATGACATGATAACAGCATCAAAAAGTACAACCGTGTGTTGGTGGTGTATACCTGGTTTTATCATCAGCGGTGTGACACATAAGAAGTCTTGGAGGGAGCACACACAATGAGAGAGAAGGGTCTGTGCAAATGCGTGTGGGAAGAGGGATCTGATTGGATGAGTAGATTTTGTTTCCAGGGCAACCAAGTCCAAGGTGAAACAAAATCGAGAGAGAGAGAGAGCGATGCATTGACAAAATGTGCATCACTGTCTCCACGTCTCTTACTATGCAGAGTATCAGCCTAGCTCTGACAGTGGTCTTGGTACTGTATCTACATTGTCTTTGCTGTAATGCAGGACAGATTCTAGTAAGCTGTACAAGTCTCACCATAGGGACTGTCGCTAGGGGACCCTACAGTGGTTCCTAATTCCCAGCATAAATCTATACCCACTGGTGAGTTTGTGCTGTAGGCTTATTCTGAGTCATGGATAAAGAAACATTTGTTGTTTTCATTTGGAGGGAAACATTTCTGAATTGTGGATGGGTCAACACACCAAAACATGAGAAATGTTATTAAGTGTGCACACTGGACACTGCACAGCAAATTACAATCCCAAAGTTCACTCTATTGCTTTCTCTAGGTAGCATCTTGTCATCTATGGATAAATGGCAATTGCAGAACAAAAAAACATTTACAGCACAAGGAAACACAAAAAGCATTTAAATCCATGGATTGCTGCCAATTTGGTGGCTCCAAAATGATTGCAAAACAAACTACCATGTAATCAAAATCTACAATCAGCCAGATATTTGCTTAATTTATTACACCATAATCAACATTCTCTAGAAAATATCTACTGTCTAGCCAGTCAGTCATTCAAATGACAGGCCTATTGCCTACTATAGATTTCCCCACTGAAGCCATCATTCTATTTTCCATAGCCTCCACCCATTCCCCCTGCAGTTAAATATAAGTTCCAAAGCGCTCTAGAAAAAAACGGAACATCTTGGCATGTGAGTGGGACTCAGGGGTAGACGTAACATAGTAAATGAAAATCAGGGACGTTCAAATTAGCATATGTTACGTTTCGTATTGTATGTATTAATTTGTGGATTTCTATCATCACATTTTGTATGATATAGAGCAGGTTCCCCAACTGGCGGTCCAGGTTTTATTTGGCCCCCCAAGTTTTCTGAGATTTTTTATTGTTGGACATAAGACTGAAAACACCAGGAAATCAGCTCCTAATGATTTTAAGTTTGGAAATCTGTTCATGTATTGCCACGCATAACAAAGAGGCATATATGATCGTATATAAAATGTAAGCAAGGTTTGAAATTATTATGTTTCAATCAAATATTATATCTGTTCAGGTTTCTTGCGGTCAATTTGCATTCTACAAATTATTTGTAATTATGTTTTGGCCTCTGACCATCTGCTCAAGAAAAAATAAACTGCCCGCAGCTGAATCTAGTTGATGATCCCTGATATAAGGTGTACAATCAAAAACATATTTTGATCAATGAGTGAAATAATATGTTAATTGTGTAGATAATGGCCTAAGAAACCAATGGTCCAAACCTCATGTCTCTATCATAATCCATTCAAAACTTACTGGCATTTTTACCTTTGTAGGATTGTCAACAATAGGGCGACTAAACTCAAAGGAGACCAGAGACAAAGTGGCAAAAATCGGAGAAATAGTATCGCATCATCTAGGCTGGATGCTGTCCGAGAAAGAAGGTTACCTGACAGGCTCACCATTGAACTCTACATCTTTCTTCTCAAATGAGGATGACAGCGTAGCCTAGTGGTTAGAGCATTGAACTAGTAACCGGAAGGTTGCAAGTTCAAACCCCCGAGCTGACAAGGTACAAATCTGTTGTTCTGCAGGCAGTTAACCCACTGTTCCTAGGCCGTCATTGAAAATAAGAATTTGTTCTTAACTGACTTGCCTAGTTAAATAAAGGTAAAATAAAATTTAAAAAATCAAGAGGTAAGATAGATATAGATTGTGATACAACATGTATTTTAGTATATGCTCTTCATATTAATGCAACGTTTCTGTTCTTTTTCCAAGACTTCTTACAAAAGAAAGCGTATCTCTGAAATGTCAACAGAGCCTTTTAACAATTCATTCAGCTCGTGTCATGCTAATTATGCTATTTGCGACCCGCGGAACAACTTTTTTTTTTGTTTTTTTTTTGGGTTGACGATGACCACAAAATGTTAAATCCTCATAAGTTTCGAGTGAGAGAACTCCACCGCTCTTTCAATAGAGCTCGGTGCTAATTATCGGATGTATTAGGTTATGAAATCTGACTTTTTGATATAATGTGATATGTTGGAGAAAACTCCACTGAAAGATTCAAAACCATATTTGTCTTGGTAAAATGTATTTAATAGCATAAGGAAGTGAAATGTCATCACCAATGCACATTTTCACCAACTCTGGGAAGAGTGGGTGGACACCGTATATTATGTTACAAATTACAATTCGTATGACATGAATTTGCAATATGTATGATATGTTAAGAATTCCAATTAGTTGTTGCTGTGGTTAAGGTTAGGAGTTAGGTTAAAGGGTAAGATTAGCTGACATGCTATGTAGTTGCAAAGTAGCTAAAAAGTAGTAAGTAGTTCCAAAGCTGCTAATTATTTAAAATACTAAAGTTGTCTGTGATGAGATTTGAACACGCAACTTTGGTTTGCTAGATATTCATGTTATACACCCACCCAATCACCCTCCTTCAGTTTTTGCCTTAAGGAAAACTGATGTTAGAGGGTTCCTCACCCTGAAAGTAGTCTATGGGCCGAGAGAGTAGATTGCACGGTACAGTTATTTAAAAAGCCACTACAAACTTCAGCTAACCTTAGCCACAAGCTAACAATCAATGGAAGTGATGGGGCCATATGAGCATGTTTATTAAAAAAATTAAGAATGTCCAAAACACTGGAAATGAACTAGTTTTATATTACTTAAAGGCGATTTGACTCACATACCCACATCACTTCAATTGATTAACTTGTGGTGGCTAAAGTTAGCTGAAGTTTGTAGTGGCTGTTTAAAGAAAACTGAACCATGGAATACAGTTTCCCCTGGCCCATAGACTACTTTTAGAGTGAGGAACCATTTAACATCAAGTTGTACAATAGTGAACTACTCCTGTAAGTAACCTTTGGTCTTATGTAACCATACCAAACATAACATATTATACTAATGAGTGGCCGATCCTTTTAATTTACTATATTACGTCTAGTGTATGATACCAGGTTGGAGAACGAAGGCGCAGACAGAATTGACAATGTGAAACTATAATAAAGTATCCCGTTGAAATGTCGCATAGGCCTTATTAGTATTCTGCATCCGTGATGTTTTAAACTGTCTAAATCACGATAGTTCCCTTTATAGTGGTATAGAATCACAAGAGGATATTCGTTTTAGTAGAGGCGTAGCTACTTACTAAAGCATCACATAGAAACGATCAGGAAGACGAGGGTCAAATTCCATATCCTTGAACAAAAAGATCTTCGTTTTTCTTCCTACTCCCTTCGCCCTAGAAAACTTATCAGTAGTTTTGACGTAAAAGAGAGACGGAAAGCGATACAGTACTTACTCTAAACCATGCACATGTAAATGTTCCTTCCGGCTGCATGGTAGGATATATTCCTGAAATCATTCACCGAGAATATCCGCTACAGAAGCACAAATAGTCTGATGATACAATAGTGCGCGATGACTTGTCCAGGTAAACATTGCATCAATGTATCAACAACGTATACCTTTTTCTTTCACATTACCTAGCTATTCCATTGTCAAAGAAAATGTCGCATAGTGCCTGACGTAGCAGGCAGCAGCACTCCAGTTGAAGACGGATTGTACAGTCAGCAGCACAACAGTAGTTAACCTTTATTTAACTAGGCAAGTCAGTTAAGAACAAATTCTTATTTACAATGAAGACCTACACCAGCCAAACCCAGACGACGTTGGGCCAATGGTGAGCAGCTCTATGGGACTCCCAATTACGGCCAGTTGTGATACAGCCTGGAATCGAAACATTTCTTCTATTAAAATTAAAATATAAAATTGAGAACTAACAATCAACAACTAAATTATAAGAGTTTGGTCCGGTTTATATGATTTTCATTGGTTTTTAATTATCAAACGTCTTTGTTGCTTGAGATTTTCTCAATAGAAGAGATTACTTTATTTGAAGTGTAACCAGCTGCAAACCAGAGGTGATATGCTGGATATGGCAGATCTGGTTTTGCTGGATATGGAAGGTCTGGTTTTGCTGGCTCTGGCAGATCTGGTTTTGCTGGATATGGAAGGTCTGGTTTTGCTGGCTCTGGAAGGTCTGGTTTTGCTGGCTCTGGCAGATCTGGTTTTGCTGGCTCAAGACATTCCTCCTCCTCATTCACACAAAATGAATGAGTACTGTTGAACTGAGACAAAAGGGACATGTCTCAACTGGGGCTTTGGTCCAGAAGCCAAACCAGAGGAATGTTGGGAGCACATGGTTCCTGGGTGGTGCAGCAGTCTAAGGCACTGCATCTCAGTGCAAGAGGTGTCACTGCAATCCCTGGTTCAAATCCAGGCTGCATCACTGTGATTGGGAGTCCCAAAGGGCAGCGCACAATTGGCCCAGCGGTGTCCGGTGTATTGTAAATAAGAATTTGTTCTTAACTGACTTGCCTAGTTGAATTAAGGTTACATTTAAAATTATTAAGGAGACTAGATACCCCTACAGCTGCTGTAAATCCCTTCCTAGCTGTGGAGGAACAAGTCCTAAAGATCTGGGAAAATAGCATATTTGATTACCTATTGCTTTTTAACTCTATGAGAGGTTCCAATATTGGGGTAGTAATATCTTTGTTTTCACTCAGAGATAATTGAATTGGACCTTGTAGTACCTACTGCAGGGGAATTGGGTCAGTGTTTAAAATACACTATGTGACACTTTTTTTTTAATCAAGAACAGTTTTGTTGTATCAAAGTTTGTATGTTAGATTCATTATCAGCTCTCTCACACTTTCAAATTAAACACATGCATGAGAGTTTTGACATTGACATGGATGGATGCACAGAAGTTATTTAGAGTTGTCCAAGTGCTTTCAATCCACAGTGCTGAGGCATAGTCTCTGGAGTTGAAGAACAGAGATTAACTCTGACATTGAATTGAAATGTTATTTTCTCCCAATTGAGGACAAAGAAGATCTTTGGGTGAGTCAGCAGACATTGTCTAGTCATAGTGGTCAGAGTCAGACCACACCCTCTACACTCAGTAGAAACAGTCAATTGTGTTGAACCTAAAAGAGATTTTAATCTCAAATGACATTGTAATATTCTAAATACATAAACAAATGTATAGACACAATAGAAAGACCAGAAAATCTTTTGTTATATTAAACCTAATTTCTTGCCCAAAGCAACATCAAAATGTGATCTTGAAGGTGTGTAGCCGATTCGGATTCACTCAAAAGTAGCATAATTATAGTGGGGTGATCAAGTAGAATGTAGGCCACCCCTATATGCAAACACGTAGACTACTTGCACCGTACACACTACACTCCTTGATCAGATACCGCTTCCCATTAATATGCCTCGAAAGGTTTAAAGAATACTCTACAGTGAAACAAAAATGTAACCATGACAGTAGTAGACTAAATGAAGCAATACAGCCGTACTTGCATGTGGAATTGTTGCTGCTGTCTGGTGTTGAAATGTTTACTTTGACTTTAATATTAAAACTGCCTTCAAACTGTTCTGTTGCATGCTGTGCTATCGCTCCATTTAATCATCCTTGGGAAATTAAACTGTGCTTGGGTTCCCAAAGGGCTGGACAAATTATTCTAGCTAAGCCTTGGAATCAGTCAAGCAGTGTTTTGAGGCGGATCATCATTAACCTTATTCTTCAACATTGTCTTATATTTAAAAAACTGCCATTTCAAGATTTAATAGCCACATATTGTATGTGCACCCTCTCAATGACCACAAGTCTTTTGATTTAAAAAAAAGTATTTATTTAATTTTCACAGTATTAATAACATAAAATACTAACAGTAAAACACAGTACGTTCCAGTAATGGTTTGAATCTCCAATGTTTTTGCTGACTATGTACCATCCAACACATCCTCTTGATGCGAAAACTCCATATCCAATGACATAATGTAAAACAAACTAATTGTGGATCATGATGATTTGTGTATGCCAACATCAGCAGCATAGGTGTTTTAATTGTATACAAAAGTGAATTGTTTAATTATATAACATTTTATAAATGAGGCACCAATTGGGCAGAAAGGAAAGCAAGGCCTCAGTTTAACTTTGAATTAAGTGTCTGGTTCATTGTATCATTATTTTGTACAAGTTAAACAGAACAATTCATTAACCATGTAAATGTATCGTGTGTAAAATAAAGTAACTAGCTAAATCTAATATTCTTAGAGTATTATGGTCTTCTTACATTACAAATTGCATTATATCCATCAGTAAAGACCTGTGTCACATATACATCACCATACAGTGAGATACAAGACAGACAAGTATTCTATAGGGTATAGGAGACCTGCACTTCATCCTAAGGCAGTGTGAGGGCTGAAACCGAGATCTGGCTTCTTCATTTTGTTCTAACCAAGCAAAGCCCACAGCAGACTTACTGAATTAAATCACAACTGCTTTGCCTCAAACTGTTTATTTATTTTGGCATGTTCATGTCACATGGCTTACTAAAAAATAGAATACACACGTGTAACAAGAGATGGTTAGGGTAAAACACAAAACACAGTTTGAAATATTTATCAAATAGGAGGACATGATATCAAGACGATGGCATTTTCAGTCATCTACTGCCAAAAAGACTAATAAGTAAGCAGTACAGTCGGGAAGTATTCAGACCCCTTGACCTTTTCCACATTTTGTAACATTACAGCCGTATTCTAAAATGTATTAAATATATATTTTTCATTATCTACACACAATTCCCCATAATGACAAAGCGAAAAACAGGTTTTTAAAAATAAAAAACAGAAATGCCTTATTTATATAAGTATTCAGACCCTTTGCTATGAGACTTGAAATTGAGTTCAGGTGCATCCTGTTTCCATTGATGATTCTACAACTTGATTGGAGTCCGCATGTGGTAGAATCAATTGATTGGACATGATTTGGAACGGTACACACCTGTCTATATAAGGTCCCAATTTGTAAGTCGCTCTGGATAAGAGCGTCTGCTAAATGACTTAAATGTAAATGTAAATGTCCCACAGTAGACAGTGCATGTCAGAGCAAAAACCAAGCAATGAGGTCAAAGGAATTATCCGTACAGCTCAGAGACAGGATTGTGTCGAGGCACAGATCTGGGGAAGGGTACCAACAAATTTCAGCAGCATTGAAGGTCCCCAAGAACACAGTGGCATCCAGAAGTTTGGAACCACCAAGACTCTTCCTAGAGCTGGCTGCCGGGCCAAACTGAGCAATCAGAGGAGAAGGGCCTTCGCCAAGGAGGTGACCAAGAACCCAATGGTCACTGACAGAGCTCCAGAGTTCCTCTGTGGAGATTGGAGACCCTTCCAGAAGAACAACTCTCTGCAGCACTCTACCAATCAGGCCTTTATGGTAGAGTGGCCAGACAGAAGCCACTCCTCAATGAAAGGCACATGACAGCCCGCTTGGAGTTTGCCAAAGGGCACCTAAAGGACTCTCAGACCATGACAAACAAGATTCTCTGGTCTGGTGTAAACCAAGATAACTCTTTGGCCTGGATGCCAAGCATCACGTCTGGAAGAAACCTGGCACCATCCCTACGTTGAAGCATGGTGGTGGCAGCATCATGCTGTGAGGATGTTTTTCAATGGCAGGGACTGGGAGACTAGTCAGAATTGAGGGAAAGATGAATGGCGCAAAGTACAGAGATCCTTAATGAAAACCTGCTCCAGAGCACTCAGGACCTCAGACTGGGGGCGAAGGTTCAACCTTCTAAAAGGACAACGACCCTAAGCACGCAGCCAAGGCAACGCAGGAGTGGCTTTGGGACAAGTCTCTGAATGTCCTTGATTGGCCCAGCCAGAGCCTGGACTTGAACCCGATCGAACATCTTTGGAGAGACCTGAAAATAGCTCTGCAGCAACTCTCCCCATCCAACCTGACAGAGCTTTCAAGGATCTGCAGAGAAGACTGGGAGAAACTCTCCAAATACAGGTGTACCAAGGTTGTAGCGTCATACCCAACAAGACTCAAGGCTGTAATCGCTGCCAAAGGTGCTTCAACAAAGTAATGAGTAAAGGCTATGAATACTTATGTAAATGTGATATTTTAAATAAAGTTAAATAAAGGTTAAATACAAATTTCTAAAAACCTGTTTCTCCTTTGTCATTATGGGGTATTGTGTGTAGATTGAGGGGGGGGGGATCTATAAGACATTTTAGAATAAGGCTGTAATATAACAAAACATGGAAAAAGTCAAGGGGTCTGAATACTTTCCGAATGCACTGTAAGTGAAGAAATGAGCAAGACAACTTAAGTCTCAATGATATGAAGACAATGATGAGGATTCATATAATCTGTGACCAAGTTAAGAGAAGGGGCGTTGCCTTGTCCTCCTAACTGGGGAGGTATTGTTTGTTTTCCCCAGGAAATGGAAACTCAGGAACTGAGTTAAAATGTCCCGTGAGGAATATGGCGACAGTTCCGATGGAGAAGAGGGCCATGGCCACCCAGAAACACACCTTGTCAATCATCTTCCCGATCAATACCCAACTCTCCATTTCCTATGGGACAGTTAACAGTGAGCCAGAAGTGGGGAGACAATAACCCACACGGTTCTATCAGGATTTCTTAACCCTCAGCTCATCATGGGCCTGTATTCAAAGTGTCTCACTTGAGTGTAATAATTTATTTGATCAAAAAGAGCATGATCCTAGATCAGCACGCTTTGTGAATATGGGCCTGAACAGAATGAATTGAAATGAAACTGAACCAAAACCTGACCTACATCCCCAGAATAAAAGCAATACTTACTGACCCAATGTCATTTGCTTGCTTTGTGCTCTCAGCGATAAAGTTACAGGCATCCACATATTCCTTGATCTCAGGAGCAGCTTGGGCGAGGCTCTTGTACAGGATGGCTGTGGTGCTCATAATGCCATCCACTAGAGGGTAACAGAGACATACAGTCACCTACACATATGCTGGTGATGGACCACAGTGCTAATCTTTATCCTCTCTCCTTTTCCTATTGATTGTGATACTTATTTACAAGAACAAATACAACCAAATGCTTTTTAAAACCAGTTCAAATGAACCCAGACATCTATTCAAAAAAGTGGCTTGCTGGATAATATACATAACTACATCTCAAAGCAGGGCTGCAGGGCACCCCAAAAAAATGGTTCTCGTAGCCGCGGTCAGACTCGTTGAGCAATTATTACAAGGGAAAGCAGAACAATCTGATTAGTAAACTATTTTGCTAAACTATTTTGAACTCAAATTCTGCACTTATTAACAACGACCAACACAATACCAGTCAAAATAGAAGATTGTAGCCTACCATTACTATATCCAACCCAACTCCATTTGTGGCCACTATCATGCCTTTCTGCAAAGCGCTCATTGCCAGCTGGATAGCCCAGTTCTTCCTCACAAATGTCATAAGAATTTTGCCAGAATATGTTATATCTTTGTCCCATAATATTGATGGCAGTGCAATGTTACAGCTGCTTATCTTTAGACATATAGCCAGTAGCCACCCACACTAGGCCTATCTGAAATATGAAAATGATCAATCAAATTGCCAGGTAGACAATTGTTCGGGTTGACTCAAACCGCAGACCCAGTGGTTATATCCACATGGCGGGCGGGTTGAGGGTCATGAAATATTGTGTGGATGAAGGGCGGGTTGAGGGTCATGAAATATTGTGTGGATGAAGGGCGGGTTGAGGGTCATGAAATATTGTGCGGATGAAGGGCGGGTTGAGGGTCATGAAATATTGTGCGGATGAATGGCGGGTTGAGGGTCATGAAATATTGTGTGGATGAAGGGCGGGTTGAGGGTCATGAAATATTGTGTGGATGAAGGGCGGGTTGGATAAAGACAATACCTTAAATCCATAAATGTATAATTCTTGTGCAATGTATACATCTTAAACTAGATTGAGGTTTTTCTTTCATTATTTTAGGCTATCTGCATTCGTGCATTAGCCTAAACTTTAAGGCCTAACTGTACACGTGCCAAATAGCCAACACGCCAATCGCCAAATGCATTTGGGAACGGGCAGAAAAAGTTCATGTTGAGGGAACTGAAGCCTACTGTTCAGAAGGGTTAAATAGAAACTAAATCTTTTTTCATCTTTAGAGAATGCCAATGCACAGTTAGCACCTATAAACAGTACCTATCTTTATCAGCATCAATAAAAGCTGATAGTATTTCAATCACAATATATGCATCCAAGCCGAAATGAAATCTTATCAGAAAAATGTTGGGTCGTTTTCACAGCTTCCCTTACAACCGGGTAAACTGATGTCATTTGGAAATGTTGCACAGAAAATCTTTCCTGATTTGAGTTATTGCATTTTCTCCCAGATCTCTTAACTTCTTTGCTCCACGAAAGAAGCAGAGATGACAGAGAGAACTTTACCGAAGTCAGCTAGATTGAAGCATTGATTCTATCGATTTATAACATTCTGGTGAGCAAGGGTTTATTTACTCTTCGGGCAACATAATGACAGAAGAGAAGCCACCTGTATCTAATTCTAGACAAGTTGACTAACAAATAGCCTTCCATAATGTTGGAAATTAGAAGCAGAAACATATCTAAAATCAGGCAAAAAGATCTTCCCCCAACATTCTGCCATCTCTAGCCTACCATGCATTTTCTATATTTGCGGGTTAGGGTCGGTTCTCAGATTTCCACTTTATTACACATAGTTGGGTGGTTGCAGATGTGTTATTAGCAATTGCGGGCCGGTGAACAAACAGCTGACGCGTGCACCACTAGCATGCCCTGCTTTATGCTCCAACGTTGATGAAGTCATTGGGCAACAATTAAGATATGCAACTTGTTGGTTCTGAAGCATAGATGATCATTTAATGAGGACTTGCTGACAGTAGGTTCAGAACAACCACGACAGAACTTTAATTTTTTTTTTAAATAAACATTTGGGGGGAAATTATAACACCACTGAAAAGGGCACTTTGGAGACTGGAAGGGCAAAGGGGCATGTGCTCTGTACAGGTAGAGCCCCATCTGTGCACGTACCTGTGTCAAATGTTGTTTGGCACAACTGTTTCTGGGTTCCATAACACCAAAACAAATGTTTTAATTCTTGTGCAATTCAGATCTATAGGCTACACTAAGGTTTTTCTATCTGACGTTGGTATTTACCCGAAGCTTTAGGGCCCAACTGTAGCGTGCTAATAACACGGCAATTGCCAAATGCTTTTGGGAATTTAGGCTTAAAAAGTTGAACATTGAAGCACTGAGGCAAAAGGGACAATATCGGAGTTTAATTCAGTAAGAGAAAAGCTGTGAAATGGTGTTGAAAATTAATAGAAGGACCAGAACAGTCTGTAAAGGTGCTATCTTTATAAGAATCATAAAAGCTGATAGTATTTCAACCATGTTGGCTCGTTTTAACAGCTTTTCATTTCCTTAAACAGATTGTTTTTATTGCATCTTCTCCCTGGCCCCTAATAATACATGTCTTTGCCACATGAGAGAAGCAGAGATGAAAGAGAGCTTTGCCATGTCAACTGATTTGAAGCATTCATTCTATCAATGTATTCTGGTGAGCATGGGGTATATTTACTCTTCTAGGTCAAAGTACAGAAGAGAAGCCACCTGTATCTAATAATAGACAAGTGGATTAACAAATAGCCTACCAAAATGTAGAAACTTATTATCAGAAACATATGCCAGTCTAAGAAGGCCTGTCAAAAAATTATTCTGCCATCTGACTGGACAGAGCATTTTCTATATTTGGGGTTAGGGTTGGTTGCGGATGAAAGATTTTCACTTTATCACATAGTCGGCGTTTGCGGGTGGTTATTAGCAATTGGGTACGGGTGAACAAACAAGTGTTAGCAGGTATGCGTTGGTATACAGTGCATTCGGAAAGTATTCCGACTCCTCGACTTTTTCCACATTTTGTTAAGTTACACCCTTATTCTAAAATGGATAACATTATTTTTTCCCCTCAATCTACACACACACACTACCCCATAATGACAAAGCAAAAACAGATTTTTAGACAAAATAAAAAACTGAAATATCACATTTACATAAGTATTCAGACCCTTTAGTACTTTGAAGTCCCTTTGGCAGCCATTACAAACTTGAGTCTTCTTGTAGGTTGACACTACAAGCTTGGTACACCTTTATTTGGGTAGTTTCTCCCATTCTTCTCTGCAGAGCCTCGAAAGCTTGGTCAGGTTGGATGGGGAGCGTCGCTGCACAGCTATTTTCAGGGCTCTCTAGAGATGTTAGATCAGGTTCAAGTCAGGGCTCTGGCTGGGCCAATCAAGGACATTCAGAGACTTGTCCCGAAGCCACTCCTGCGTTGCCTTGACTGTCTGCTTAGGGTCGTTGTCCTGTTGGAAGGTGAACCTTCACCCCAGTCTGAGGTCCTGAGCACTATGGAGCAGGTTTTCATTAAGGATCTCTGTACTTTGCTCCGTTCATCTTTCCCTCGATCCTGACTGGTCTCCCAGTCCCTGCCGCTGAATAGCATCCTCACAGCATGATGCTACCACTATCATGCTTCACCGTAGGAATGGTGTCAGGTTTCCTCCAGATGTGATGCTTGGCATTCAGGCCTAAGAGTTCAATCTTGGTTTCATCAGACCAGAGAATCTTGTTTCTCATGTTCGGAGAGTCCTTTAGGTGCCTTTTGGCAAACTCCAAGCGGCTGTCATATGCCTTTTACTGGCGTCCGTCTGGCCACTCTACCATAAAGGCCTGATTGGTGGAGTGCTGCAGAGATGGTTGCCCTTCTGAAAGGTTCTCCCATCGCCACAGAGCTCTATCAGAGTGACCATTGGGTTCTCGGTCACCTCCCTGGCCCTTCTCTCCGGATTGCTCAGTTTGGCCAGGCGGCCAGCTGTAGGAAAAGTCTTGGTGGTTTCAAACTTCTTCCATTTAAGAATGATGGAGGCCACTGTGTTCTTCAATGCTGCAGCCATTTGTCTGTGCCTCGACACAATCCTGTCTTGGAGCTATAAGGATCTTATATAGAAAGGTGTATGCCTTTCCAAATGGTCAATGGAAACAGGATGCACCTGAGCTCAATTTCGGGTCTGAATACTTATGTAAATCAGGTATTTGTTTTTATTTTTAATAAATCGGCAAAGAAATCTAAAAACCTGTTTTGCTTTGTCATTGTGGAGAAAATCCATAAATGTATAATGTGGAAAAAGTTACGGGGTCTGAATACTTTCAGAATGCACTGTATTTTAATCATGACTTGGCCTATGCAATAAAGTATTTAACTTTCAAACCCACACAAGTACTGGACCTGGATTTTGTTATGCCACTTAGCACCCATTTGTGGTTAAACAAATCATTTTGCTTTTCAATGTATACATATGTGCTGTGTGGGACATGGTGTGTGGAACATGGTGTGTGGGACATGGTGTGTGGGTATTGGGACTGCGGAGGGAGATGTACCCACCACGATTTGGTTGGTGGCGATGAGTGTGGTCACAGACATGACAAAGATTCAGGTACCTGGAAGAGAAGAACAGACCGATGTTGATGTAGAGGGGATTTGGCTCTCTTATGGAGTTACATAAATGTATGGAGGAAGGCAGTAAGAAAGAGACTGAAGAATCCCATTAATGAGGGCATGAATTTGAAGCTGAGAAAGGAATGCAGTGACTATTATATGGAGTCTCTCACACAGAATCCTCATACAAACACACCCAGGTACATTCGAACTCACTTGCTAATGAGTGGGACATTGAGAGATGTCTCAGGGACCTTCTGAGCAATAAGAAATAGGAAGACAGTCTGAGGGAGCAGGACAGAGATGGACACAGTCAACTTCTGTCCCCAATCTATGAAGAGGACAACAGAGAATCAGAGGGGTACAGACAGGAGTGCAGTGCTTTTCCCATAATCATCAGACGACAACAGACATAATATACAGATGGTTTTATTTGGCCTACCAAGTGTTCTGAGCAACAAAAAAACTTTTGTTGGACAGCTCCAAATCAGCTCCAAGTGGTAAACATTTTGGAAATCTGATCCCAAATAGGCCTATTTATTCCCAAGCATAATAAAGTGATGTGATCGTAAACAAATGTAGCCTAAGCAAGGTTTGAAGTTGTTTTAGTCACATTATCTGTTTGGGTTTCTTGTGGTCAATTTGTAATCTAGCAAACAGAATCCAACTTTAATCCGACAATATACAGTGCATTCTCTAGTTTGAGACTCAGAACCATGAAATCTATGTTAGAGCATAAAAGGGGTAATCTGCAGTTGCTACATCCATCTGTGGACTCATAAATTAATGATATGTACCCATTGATTCTTGAATAACTTATTGATGCCTCATAAGCATTCGTATCCCATCAGAATCCAAAATATAAACTTACTTTGTTTACAAACATTGAAGTAAAACAAACGTAAACACTACATAACCTCAGAACATTAACTATAATTCTGATACCATGGATGGTCAGTCCTTGCATCCATAGCTCTGTTTCAGCTTTTTACTGAAAAGGGGGCAGGGAGGACGCTTTACTGTTTCAACTGCTGATAGCTGCTTTAAATATAAATCATTTGATTTAATAGTCAATATTGGAAAAAAACACTTGTAACACTAACAGAACAACTGCTAACATCAGTTGTTGATGGCATACTGTATCATCTTCCTGTATCCTTAAGTTACACCACTGACCAATCAGCAGCAGTGTTGCAACCTACCCTGTGCAGGTAGGAGGTAGGCCAGGACGACCAGGGAGGAGATGAGTGAGCAGGGCAGGATGATGTTGATGATGTAGAATAGAGGTTCTCTCTGGATGACCAGGTTGAAGGAGATCTCCTGGTACTCCAGGTCATCAGGAGTGTAGCGTGAGTTGATCAGCTCCCTGGCTGGCCTGTGCTTTATGGCCCACTCACCGTTCTCTAACAGGGTGGAAACAGACACACTGGAATCAATAGAAGCCATTTCATTAGGATTTGACCTGTTGATGGGTTGTCAATTGTTTACAGTTAACCGTTAATCAAATCAAATGTTATGTCACATGCTTCGTCAACAGGTTTAGACGATGTCGTAGAATTACAACATTAAAGTTAATCACATTACTTTTACATTATGAATGTATCTTATCCAGAGCGACTTACAAATTGGTGCTTTCACCTTATGACATCCAGTGGAACAGCCACTTTACAATAGTGCATCTAGGTCTTTTAAGGGGGGGGAGGGGGAGAAGGATTACTTTATCCTATCCTAGGTATTCCTGAAAGAGGTGGGGTTTCAGGTGTCTCCGGAAGGTGGTGATTGACTCCGCTGTCCTGGCGTCGTGAGGGAGTTTGTTCCACCATTGGGGGGCCAGAGCAGCGAACAGTTTTGACTGGGCTGAGCGGGAACTGTACTTCCTCAGTGGTAGGGAGGCGAGCAGGCCAGAGGTGGATGAACGCAGTGCCCTTGTTTGGGTGTAGGGCCTGATCAGAGCCTGGAGGTAGTGAGGTGCCGTTCCCCTCACAGCTCCGTAGGCAAGCACCATGGTCTTGTAGCTATATTAAAACATTGTCTTTTTTCTAGAGGCAACCGTATAGGGTTCTTAGGACTCATGTGTCTGTGTGAAGAGAGAATCCTCAGATTTACGATGGCTTGGTGAGAACCTAAACACTGCATTCCATTCCACGATTAGTGTCTGTCTATTGGTAACAGGGAGAACCAATGTCCAGTTTATTTAAGGATGTAGTATTCTAGGTTGCATTAGTATTTCTGTATAAACAAGTAGTAAATGAACTAGACAGATATTTAGCGCCATGTAAATCTTGATGTATGTTGCATGAGAGCACAATGTATCTTTGTATAATTTCTGTTCCTTGTCACAAGCACTCAGGAAGACTATAAATAGTTCTAACCGAATCCTGTTTATTTGGGCTTTAACACTACACCATTAGATGATTGTTAACGTTCCATTACTGCAGTCATTAAATAATGAAGTTCAATTGTTTTGAGGAAATCTAAGTCTCTGAGTAGAATAATTCCACCACAACTAACAATGAAATGCTAATTTACAGGTCCTTTTCCAACCATGTACTTCAGATTAGAATAATTCCACCACAACTAACAATGAAATGCTAATTTACAGGTCCTTTTCCAACCATGCACTTCAGATTAGAATAATTCCACCACAACTAACAATGAAATGCTAATTTACAGGTCCTTTTCCAACCATGTACTTCAGATTAGAATAATTCCACCAAAACTAACAATGAAATGCTAATTTACAGGTCATTTTCCAACCATGTACTTCAGATTAGAATAATTCCACCACAACTAGCAATGAAATGCTAATTTACAGGTCCTTTTCCAACCATGTAATTCAGATTAGAAAAAGAAAGTCAAATATAAAGTGACATGAGGAATAAATACACAGTGAATAACAATAAAGAGTAAATATAACATGGCTCTATACAAGGAGTACCAGTACCGAGTCCGTGTGCAGGGGTACGGGGTAATTGAGGTAGCTATGTACATATAGGTAAAGTGACTAGGCAACAGGATAAATAAAACAGTAGCAGCAGCGTACTTGGTGAGTGTGAATGTGTGTTGCGTCAGTATGCGTGTGTGTGTGTTGGGATCTCAGCGTAAGTATGGGTTAGTGTGTGGGTAGAGTCCAGTATGTGTGCGTAGTCACTGCAAGAGAGTTAGTGCAAAAAAAGAGTCACAGGTAGTCAGGGTAGCCATTTGATTAGCAGTCTAATGACTTGGGATTAGAAGCTGTTTAGATCCTGTTGGTTCCAGACTTGGTGCACTGGTACCGCTTGTCATGCGGTAGAAGAGAGAACAGTCTGCGGCTTGGTTGGAAGAAGTCTTTGACAATTTTTTGGGCCTTCCTCTGACACCGCCTGGTATAGAGGTCCTGGATGGCAGGGTGCTTGGCCCCAGTGATATACTGGGCCATATGCACTAACTTCTGTAGTGCCTTGAGATCAAATGCCAAGCAGTTAGCATACCAAGCGGTGATGCAGCCATTCAATGGTGTAGCTGTAGAACTGAGGATCTGAGGGCCCATGCAAAATCTTTTCAGCCTCCTGAGGGGGATGAGGCATTGTCATGCCCTCTTCAGGACTGTGTTGATGAGTGGACCATGATAATTCCTTAGTGATGTGGACACCGGGGAACTTGAAGCTTTCAACACGCTCCTCTACAGCCCCAATGTGGATGGGGGCGTGTTCGCACCTCCTTTCCTGTATTCCACAATCAGCTCCTTTGTCTTGCTGACATTGAAGAAGAGGTTGTTGTCCTGGCACCACACTGCCAGGTCTCTGACATTCTCCCTATAGGCAGCCTCGTCGCCGACCAGCCCTACCACCGTCATGTCCTCAGCAAACTTTATGGTGTTGGAGTCATACATATTGCTTTTGAGAAACTACAAAGTTGTATATTCAGTATTTGTGTCACACATGCAGGACCTGAGTAGTGGTGGGAATCTATTAGGGGGAGGTAGATTTTGAAATATAATTTATTTAAAGAATGGTGCCTGAGGAGATGCCTGCCGTTTTACAGGCTCCTAACCAATTGTGCTATTTTGTGTGTTTTTCTGCATTGTTTGTAACTTATTTGTTGATGCTACCGTCTCTTATGACCGAAAAGAGATTCTGGATATCAGAACAGCGATTACTCACCTCGAACTAGACAAAGCTTTTTCTTTAATGAGTCTGACGTGAAGGATATAATGCTATATAATCTGACGTGAAGGACATATAAAAGCCCAAATCCTAGTCATTCGCATGAAGAAAATAAGGAGATACATGGGGCGCAGATCAGGGTGCCTTGTGAGAATTCATCGGTGAGTGGGTAACATGCCTCTACCATCCGTTCTATTGGCCAACATGCAATCACTGGAAAATAAACAGTTCAAGACTATCCTATTTACCACCACAAACATACAATTTTTTTTTTTTTAAATGTACTTTATTTAGTAAATATTTTCATAACTGCATTGTTGGTTAATTAAGGGCTTGTAAGTAAGCATTTCACGGTAAGGTCTACACCCGTTGTATTCGGCGCATGTGACAAATACGATTTGATTTGGAAAATCATAAAAACAAGATGTTGCAACATTAGTGTGTATTGCCAGTGAAGGCCTCAGGATCAATGTCCACCCACTCAATAGGCTTGTTGGTCTCTGCGTCAACAGCCAGTATGATTTCAAACTCATTTGCACTGTATCTCTCTGACCTGAAGACCAAGGTGCAGTTCTGGTAGTCAAAGGGGAGGTTAGAAGTAGGTGATCTCTATACGTGCTGCGGTAGATCGCTGGAGGCAGCCAGTACATGTAGCTACTGGAATAGATCAACACATTGGCATAGTAGGCCACATCAAACTTGCCATCAATGCTGCAGAGGGGGAAGAGAGGAGGGGAAGAAAGGAGGTGAAAGGGTAGGGTGCGATGAGAAGAGTTCAAGCAAAACAGAGCCAGAAAAGGGGGGGAAATCAGAATGAGGAAAAATATGAGAGCCCTCTACTGGCTCACTTGTTCTCAAGGACGATCTCAGGGAGCCATACTGTGTTGTAAGGCACACGGATAACTTCAATGCCAAAATACACAGAGGTGTTCCAGGCTAGGCGAATATCATTCCATTGCTTTGGGAGGAGGAGAGACAAGAGAGGGGGAGGAACAGAGGAGAAAACAGATGAGTGAGGGAGAAGAGAGCATTGAGATGAAAAAAACTCAAAGTAGGAGAAAGGAAAAAACAGAATCTAGTCAAAGTGTGCAAGAAACAAATGATAAATGAATTGATAAGATTGGTGAGAGAAACACTCACAATCCAGACATTAGTTGTGAGAGTCTCTTCCTTTTCAGAGGAGATAATATGATTGTCTGATGAAGACATTTGTCTATTTCAGTTTGACATGTGATAGTAGTGCACCCTGCATGGTGGAAGTACAGAACTGTTTTTTTTAACCTTTATTTAACTAGGCACATTAAGAACAAATTATTATTTTCAATGACGTCCTAGGAACAGTGGGTTAACTGCCTGTTCAGGGGCAGAACGACAGATTTGCTCTGGGATTTGAACTTGCAACCTTCCGGTTACTAGTCCAACGCTCTTACCACTAGGCTACCCTGCCACCCCGACAGTATATGTCATCCATACAGAATGTGTATTGTGTTGTTGGGGTGCAGCTGTGTGTAATATGTTTGGTTTTACATTTGAGTCATTTAGCAGAAGCTCTTATCCAGAGTGACTTACAGTGCATACATTTTTGTACTGGCATCTAATGTAAGTGTGTTGTATTGTTATGCTGCAGCAGGTGTGGTCTGTCTCACCAGGGAGATGATGTTGGTGAGAATCAGCTTGACCTGCACCTCCACCTTGTCTGTGGGGTGCACTGCTGGACAAATACTCTTGTTGTAGCCTCTGAACAGGTCCCCAATCAGCTTTGATTCCTCATTACAACTCACTGCGGAAGGAAGGAAGGAAGGAAACCATGATATTATGAAATATGGGTGGCATAAAACCCATAGGGACTATAAAGCATACTATTTCAAAGGATTCAACACTTGAAAGGCCAAAGGAACTTGAATAATCAGTGACCGATTTGCTAAAAGCACCCAATGAACCATTTTCAATTTACATGATTAACATCGAGGCATGTCAACCCACGGCTGGCTCCAGGCATAAAGCAGTCGCTTAGGGCCCCTTGCAGCTAGAAGTTGAGCATTAGATATTAATACACAAGGTACAAGTTCGAAATCCTCCCCAACCAAATCTCACTTAGGGCGCCCACAAGGCTAGAGCCACCCTGTGTCAACCATAAAAGCCCATTTATGCTTGATCTGGCTACGTGGATCACCGGCTCCAGATGGAGGTTGTGAAGCAATTGCGGATCCTCCAGAGGCTTGCGGTGGCGATGCCATGCGCCTCCCACATGTTTTAACAATGAGGAGGTCTCTGCATAGACATGATTAGTGTTCAGTAGGTGGGGGAGGTATATCGAGGATAAACACAAATTCCCTTCCTTCACAACAAACATGGAGAACCCTGACGAACAGGTTCACAAATAAAAACATCTTTATGATACCTTGTGTAGGGATTTCAAAGACACGATAATGAGTTTGAACTCCTGGAAAGATATCTGGGAGGTTATGGGGATAGATGTGGTAAAAAAAAAAAGGTAATTGGAATACAGACCATGGCATTGAAGAACGCTGGATTGGCGCACATTCAACTAATTTGATCTAACAAAGCAGATATGTCAAATCTGTCATGATTGATGTATTGTAACAGGCCCACAATGTGGTCACTAAAATAGGATTTGGATACATTTGACTGTTTTCGCTGCATAACATTTAGAAGTTTGCTCTATTCATATAAACGGGTAGCATAGCTAGCATACAGAAGTCGGTGGTGGTAGTCAAAGTAGTTTAACTGTAATGCAGTTGATTAATGACGATGACATTAACATGTGTTGGGGGTTGACATCCATACAAGCATTACACTCTGATTTTGACCTCAACGTAGTGTGAAATACACATATAAACAATAGCCTAACTGTAGGATCATTTCGCTGTGGGGCAATGAGGAGACTCGTGTGAGAAAACGGTGCAACCTTTTTACATCGTGCCATCTTGGCTGAGCTCCTGTGCCAAGCATCCGGAAACGGACTCCAACATTTCAGAAGGTCTTGTCATTTTGTTTAGCCAGTAATTAGCTGGATGGCTATAGAGATGATTCCTGAATCACTAGTGGTGTGGTGCAGTTTATTGGATGTGTAAACTCTAAGAGACCGTTTATGCTTGATCCGAAAATATGTTCGGAGGCGCCATATGGATTGTGTGACAATTGCGAAGCCTCCAGAGGCACACAGAGGCAAAATTGAGCTCCGTAACGCATAGCCATGCGTCTCTCAAAATGTGTAACAATGCCGAGGGCTCACTCAGCTCCTCCGCATTGAAAAAAAAAAATTGGTTGATAGGCGAGTGCGGGAGATCCTCTATAAACACAAACTCACTTCCTCCACAACAGCTCTGCGCTGCTCCGCGAAGCGCAAGAAGTATGAATGCCTTAACTTCTGCAGAGGCCATATCACCATTAATCCTGCATGGCCAATGCAGACATCAAATTGACCATGTAGTGCCTTTAACACCAAAAATTGTAACAATGTTTAAAACGTTTTCGCAGCGCCTATAAAAAGAAAAATGCCACCTGCCTCGCAGGAACAATAGAAACAACATGTGTCGTAATGATACAAAGAAAAAAAAATGTTGCGAAAGTAGCAACTACACTTCCTGGAGTCCACACAAAACATGAAACTTGACAACACATGAATAGACAAGGACAGAACTACATCAAAAAATGGCACACGTACCTTACATATCAAGACACACGTGTTTAGTGAATCAGCCAGATCAGAGGCAGAACAGATGACCAGGGACGTTTTCTTGTTAAGTGCGTGAATTGGACCATTATCCTGTCCTCTTAATCATTCAAAATGTAACGAGGGTGTCAGGGAAAATGTATGGAGTAAAAAGTACATTATTTTCTTTAGGAATGTAGTGAAGTAAAAGTTGTCAAAAATATAGTGAAGTACAGATACCCCAAAAAACTACGTAAGTAGTACTTTATACAATTTTTACTAAAGTACTTTACACCACTGATGAATAGTCTACACCGAGAGGTGCAAATGCCAAGAGCAGTGTTCCTGACCGTGAGAAAAACCTATCAATATAAACACTTACACAGTACTGTCACACCCCAGAGTAAACCTACAGTTGCAACCAAACAAGTCCAAAGGGAGTGCGTTGCCATCGCAAAGTTAATCGATCTTTACTTACAGTTCCAGATTTGAGTAATGTACAAACTTAAAGAAAGAGAAAGCTAGAGGTTATTTCCGAAAGGCTCGTAGCCTGCCTTATCCCGCTGCCCCTCGCTTCTCCTGCTGTCGCTACACCCACGGCTCGGGTTAGACAGCAGCCGGAAACCGCTCAATTCTGTCGACATTCTGGTCGTCCATAATAATTATCTTTATGCTATTGGGTGGTGATGACAACGACACAGATTATGAAGGTAATGTTTCTGTTTGATATGTCAGCGAGTTTCAAACTATGAGTAGCCCAACAATATGCCGGAAAACACAACTGAAAACGTGTGTGCAGGGCTCAATGATACCACTGGTGCTCCCAATTTAAAGTCAAGCGTAAAACATCAAATCTAAGCGCACCAGAATAACAAAGTATTGATTGAGATATAGCCTAGCATATTGAGCTATATGAATTCTAGATACTTTTGAAGCATATGTTGTGCTCTAGAAACTCATATTTAACCCTGTAAATAAATTTGTTAATTGTACAAAGCTGAAATGTTGATACAAAAACCTGTCATGGAAATTATAAAGTCATTTGTGGAATTTTAGGTTTCTACATTGTGTAAAAGCACTGCCTATTGAGATGCATGCATGTCATAAGGTGAACGCACCAATTTGTAAGTCGCTCTGGATAAGAGCGTCTGCTAAATGACTTAAATGTAATGTAAATGTATATTTAACATTTTACACTGCCTCTTTAAGAGCTTCAATCAAGCTTTTATGGTAGAGTGGCCAGACAGAAGCCACCCCTTAGTAAAAGGCACATGACAGCCTGCTTGGATTTTTCCAAAAGGCATCTTAAAGGACTCTCACACCATGGGAAACAAGATTCTCTGGTCTGATGAAAACAAGATTGAACTCTTTGGCCTGAATGCCAAGTGTCACGTCTGGAGGAAACATGGCATCATCCCTACGGTGAAGCATGGTGGTGGCAGCATCATGCTGTGGGGATGTTTTTCAGCAGTAGGGACTGGGAGACTAGTCAGGATCGAGGGAAAGATGAATGGAGCAAAGTACAGAGAGATCCTTGATGAACCTGCTCTAGAGTGCTCAGGACCTCAGACTGGGGTGATGGTTCACCTTCCAACAGGTAGTACACAGCCAAGACAATGTAGGAGTGGCTTCGGGACAAGTCTCTGAATGTCCTTGAGTGGCCCAGCCAGAGCCCAGACTTGAACCCGATTTAACAATTCAATTCAAGGGCTTTATTGGCATGGGAAACATATGTTAACATTGCCAAAGCAAGTAAAGGAAAATAAACAATAAAACTGAACAGTAAATATTACACTCACAGAAGTCACAAAATAATAAAGACATTTCGAATGTCATTATGTCTATATACAGTGTTGTAACGATGTGGAAATGGTTCAAGTACAAAAGGGAAAATAAATAAACATAAATATGGGTTGTATTTACAATGGTGTTTGTTCTTCACTGGTTGCCCTTGTGGCAACAGGTCACAAACTTTGCTGCTGTGATGGCACACTGTGGTATTTCACCCAGTAGATATGAGAGTTTATCAACATTGGGTTTGTTTTTGAATTCTTTGTGGATCTGTTTAATCTGAGGGAAATATGTGTTTCTAATATGGTCATACATTTGGCAGGAGGTTAGGAAGTGCAGATCAGTTTCCAGCTCATTTTGTGGGCAGTAGGCACATAGCCTGTCTTCTCTTGAGAGCCAGGTCTGCCTACAATGGCCTTTCGCAATAGCAAGGTTATGCTCACTGAGTCTGTACATAGTCAAAGTTTTCCTTACGTTTTGGGTCAGTCACAGTGGTCAGGTATTCTGCCACTGTGTACTCTCTCTTTAGGGCCAAATAGCATTCTAGTTTGCTCAGTTCTTTTGTTAATTCTTTCCAATGTGTCAAGTAATTACTTTTTGTTTTCTCATGATTTGGTTATGTTGCTGTGCTGGGTCTCTGTGGGTTCTGTTTGTGTTTTTGAACAGAGCCCCAGGACCAGTTTGCTTAGGGGAATCTTCTCCAGGTTCATCTCTATGTAGGTGATGGCTTTGTTATGGAAGGTTTGGCTTCCTTTTAGGTGGTTGTGGAATTAAACGGCTCTTTTCTGGATTTTGATAATTAGTCAGTATCGGCCTAATTCTGCTCTGCATGCATTATTTGGTGTTTTAAGTTGTATGCAGAGAATATTTTTGCAGAATTCTGCATGCAGAGTCTCAATTTGGTGTTTGTCCCATTTTGTGAATTCTTGGTTAACCCCAGACCTCACAACCATAAAGGCTAATTAAAGATCCTAATTGGTATGTCGAATTTTATGTTCCTTTTGAAGGCATAGAAGGCCGTTCTTGCCTTGTCTCTCAGCTCATTCACAGCTTTGTGGGAGTTACCTGTGGCGCTGATGTTTAGGCAGAGTTATGTATAATTTGTTTGTGTGCGCTAGGGCAACGGTGTCTAGATGGAATTTGTATTTGTGGTCCTGGCAACTTGACCTTTTTTTGGAACACCATTATTTTTGTCTTACTGAGATTTACTGTCAGGGAACAGGTCTGAAAGAATCTGTGCAGAAGATCTAGGTGCTGCTGTAGGCCCTCCTTAGTTGGTGACAGAAGCACCAGATCATCAGCAAACAGTAGACATTTGACTTCAGATTCTAGTAGGGTGAGGTCGGGTGCTGCAGACTGTTTAGTGCCCTCACCAATTCATTGATAAATATATTAAAGAGGGTGGGGCTTAAGCTGCATCCCTGTCTCACCCTATGGTCCTGTGGAGAGAAATGTGTGTGTTTTTTGCCAATTTAACCGCACACTTGTTGTTTGTATAACATCTCTAGAGAGACCTGGAAATAGCTGTTCAGTGACGCTCCCCATCCAACCTGACAGAGCTTGAGAGGATCTGCAGAGAAGAATGGGAGAAACTCCCCAAATACAGGTGTGCCAAGCTTGTAGCATCATACCCAAGAAGACTCGAGGCTGTAATCGCTGCCAAAGGTGCTTCAACAAAGTCCCGAGTAAAGGGTCTGAATCCTTATGTAAATGTGGTATTTCTGTTTTTTATGTTTAATAGATTTGCAAAAATGTCTAAAAACCTGTTTTTGCTTTGTCATCATGAGATATTGTGTGTAGATTGATGACAACAGCTTTGGTGGACATTCCTGCATTCAGCATGCCAATTGCACTCTCCCTCAACTTGAGACATCTGTGGCATTGTGTTGTGTGACAAAACTGCACATTTTAGTAGCCTTTTAATTTACCTTTAACAGATGAAGGATTATTTAGCAATTATGCATTCATTCAGTATTTCATTGTAATACATGATGACTTGTATTTAATTTTTTTAAAAACCTGTATAGATGTATATTGGTTTATGTGTTATAAAAGCTAATCTAATGACTTTTAGGCTATTGCACTTCAGTGCCTGTCATACGTGTTACCATGAATCCCCCCTTCCCTAATTAAGTTGTGGAGAAATCCTGCACGGAGCCTTCACTGTGCGCTGACACTTTAAGAGTGCACCAGTTGTCAGGAAGGATGAAGTAAATATGGCTCTTCCGGCTGTGTGTGAGAGCCCGAGGTTGGCGTGGCAGATTTGACTGTATGTGCAACTCTGCATGTCTTGTTTGTTTTTCGGCGTGCTTGGAACCTGTTGGGACCGTTCATTCCTTGGATGTCCATGGAGTCAACATTGTTGTGAAGCTTTTTGTGGGGCTAATTTACAAACGGGAATGGATGGAGGGACGGAGATAGACTGCTGCAAATCATTTGTTGATGACTGTGTTATTTATTGTTTGTTGCATATGAGTCGCTATAATCCTTATTATTGTATGAGGTATTATTGTTTGGGTTACACCTGTGCAGTGACTTGTGTTTTATATGGTGTGTCGTATCCTTTCTCTCCGCTGGCTATTTGGTAAACAGGCTACACTCTTACTCTCGTCAGTCTCTTCTGCTGATAGTGTCTGCCAGCGGTATTCTCTCTATCCTACTATTTTCTATTTTACCGTTCATTCCTTGGATCTCCATGGACTATTAGCAACATTGTTGTGAAGCTTTTTATGAGTCTAATTTACAAACGGGAACGGACGGAGGGATGAAGATACTTCCAGCCTTCGGTGCCTACCACAGCTAAGGCCCCTCTTTTCTATTAGACATTTACCTGCCTGGTGTTAGAAATGCCAGGTTTCTAGTCCCAGCCTATTTGCGCACTGATATGGCCTATGTACGCAAAATGCTTGGAGTGGTAAGAATCCAATCATATCAGCATACAATTGTTGTTGATATTTGATAACGATGTTATCAAACATGGACTGAATGGGCAGAGATTACGATCTGGCAGTGTGGAAGTGGCAGGACTGAGTATTTGTAGAGGTATTGATTATGGAACAGGTTTCAGCTGGTGGGGATCTGCTCTGACTCCAGCACACCTGTCTCTTCCCACACAATCTCACACACACACAGAGAGAGGGAGAGAGCACTGGGGGAGTGGCGGCAGGTCAAGGAGACACCGGATGAGCACTAGAGGGCGTGGCAGGAGCAGATGTGACAAGATGTGTTCCATTGAGGTAACCGGAACCTCTGTGTCTGGGAGACCGATACTTATCGTACGGTCAATGGCAAACTTCACACAAATTAAAGCCATAGAGCAGGAAACATGACCCATGTAACATTGCCCATTTCAATGTTTCAACAGCCTAAAATATATTTAAACTTTGATTGCCCTCTCTCTCACACGCTCTCTCTCTAGGCTGGGTTTCTGTATAAGCATTTTGTGACAACTGCTGATGTAAAAAAGGGCTTTATAAATAAAAACATTTGATCTCTCTCACTCTCTGACGCACACACACACACTACATCACCACTTAAGGCTTATCTCAATTGCTGTCTTCCTTTAGGGTAAGTAGTGGGCTAAATGCTTCACATGACCAACCCCTCCTCCCCTTACATCGTTCCCTAATGAATGCCCTTGCTTTCCCTTTTCTCTCCTCCAACAAAAGCACAATTATGCAGAACCCCTCCCCCCCTGATCACATGAATGTGATTAGTCCACAGTCTTGAGTCCAATGTCTCTGCCCCTCCTCCACCCCAACAGCACCACAGCCACTGATAATAACCAAAGTTGATCAGTAATTGTGATAATGGAACACCTACAATATTTCCCCCATTCCCAAGTAATTTATCAACCCATGCATCTCAGATCTCATATGCATCTCAGATATCTACATGATGTGTCATCAGGGTTTTTCAGGGTAATATCTGACGTCAACATACTTCAAGATACTGTTGGTCTACAGCCAATCACCAACCTAGGAAGCAACATTTATGCTGCTAGTCACATAGGCAATATGGTGTGGTGAAAGAGCTTTTCTACTGTATAAGAATACTGTATATTTAGCAGATGCTTTTATCCAGAGCAACTGACAGTCATACATGCCTACATTATAGATGGGTGGTCCCGGGAATCTAACCCACTATCTTGGCATTGCAAGCCATGCTTTACCAACTGAGCTATACGTTTGTTTTATCTTTTTCGAATACTGCTACTGTTTAAATGTTGTGTGGCTACATTTGTATTTGTTTTATGGTAAAGAAAACAAGAGACAACGGTTAGGACTAAAGACAAGGCATAAAATAAAATACCCACCATTCCCTCCCCCCACCCACACAGAACCCTGTTTACTGATCAATATATCATACAAGTTCTCTTGTTTTTTTCAATAATAGAAGATAATAGCAAGTTAGCAATGTCTTGCCAGGGTCTTGCCAACGTAATGCAACCATCCTTTATGCTGATGTAAATCCGGGTTAGCCATATTCCTTTTTTGCAAACCATAAATTCCATGGAAGAATTGTCATTTAGCAGAAGTGTTGGTGAAAAGGGAATCTTTTTTGTTGTTGTTGCAACAATGGTGGATAAAGACATCGAAACCTGATTCCGGAATAAGGGGCTTAGAGCTAAATGTTTCTTTCAGATGCAAAGAGTCTTCTCTTTGTGAGAACCAGATTGCGCTCTTCCATATATTTGATATTTTTCACTTCCCTTTGACATAAACGGGCAGGGAAGACTTTGCAGATTCATTGACAAACTCCTCTATTCAATAAATTGCAGGAAAACCTACTGCAGGTTGACTGAAAATATTTACGCAATATTATTTAGGACAGATTAATTCCTGTTAATATCCAATACAATATACAACGTCTATGGCAGGAACCTCCTATTGTGTGGGTTTTGGTTAACACCATGACAGTGAAAACATCTGAGTGAACCTGCGGCTTTCCTTTATTTGCAATGTATTGATTTGGGCTCATGTCAGAGTATGTACAGTATACAGTCCACATTGGATGATAAATAAGCAACAGACAGGAACAACAAACAACATATTTACAACATAGCATGACCTGACCTTTATCTACTGAACTGTGACTTCTGCAGTCGTTTTGTTCCTCCGACTCTTACACAGCATGCAAGAAAAGCATGGCGCTTGCTATGATATTTTTTTGTCACATACACCAGATATATATATATTTTTCTATTTTTTTCTATTTTCTTGGGCCTCTATAACTATATCTGTTTTTTTATTATTTTTTGCGAATTGGATTGATATCCTCTATCACACGGAACCCCACTAATCCTACCGACGGAAACGAGGTGGCTAAAAACAGACCTCCATCCTATGCTAGCTTGCTACCGATGACCCGGCTAGCTGTCTGAATCGCCGTGACCCCAACCAACCTCACTACTCACTGGACCCTTTTGATCACTTGACTAAGCATGCCTCTCCTTAATGTCAATATGCCTCGTCCATTGCTGTTCTGGTTAGTGTTTATTGGCTTATTTCACTGTAGAGCCTCTAGTCCTGCTCACTATACCTTGTCCAACCTATTAGTTCCACCACCCACACATGCGATGACATCTCCTGGTTTCAATGATGTTTCTAGAGACAATATCTCTCTCATCATCACTCAATACCTAGGTTTACCTCCACTGTATTCACATCCTACCATACCTTTATCTGTACATTATGCCTTGAAACTATATTATCGCCCCCAGAAACCTCCTTTTACTCTCTGTTCCAGACGTTCTAGACGACCAATTCTCATTGCTTTTAGCCTTATCCTACTCCTCCTCTTTTCCTCTGCCTAGCTCCACTCCTAATCTCCAGGCACTCTCTTTTGATGACTTCTGTAACCGCAATAGCCTTGGTTTCATGCATGTTAACATTAGAAGCCTCCTCCCTAAGTTTGTTTTATTCAATGCTTTAGCACACTCTGCCAACCCGGATGCTCTAGCTGTGTCTGAATCCTGGCTTAGGAAGACCACCAAAAATTCAGAAATGTTCATCCCAAACTACAACATTTTCAGACAAGATAGAACTGCCAAAGGGGGCGGTGTTGCAATCTACTGCAAAGATAGCCTGCAGAGTTCTGTTCTACTATCCAGGTCTGTACCCAAACAATTTGAACTTCTACTTTTAAAAATCCACCTCTCTAAAAACAAGTCTCTCTCCATTGCCGCCTGCTATAGAACACCCTCTGCCCCCAGCTGTGCTCTGGACACCATATGTGAACTGATTGCCCCCCATCTATCTTCTGAGCTTGTGCTGCTAGGTGACCTAAACTGGAACATGCTTAACACCCCAGCCATCCTACAATCTAAGCTTGATGCCCTCTATCTCACACAAATTATCAATGCCGTAAACACGGGCACCCTCATAGATATCATCCTAACCAACTTGCCCTCTAAATACACCTCTAAATACACCTCTGCTGTCTTCAACCAAGCTCTCAGCGATCACTGCCTCATTGCCTGCATCCGTAATGGGTCAGCGGTCAAACGACCTCCACTCATCACTGTCAAATGCTCCCTGAAACACTTCAGCGAGCAGGCCTTTCTAATGGACCTGGCCGGGGTATCCTGGAAGGATATTGATCTCATCCCGTCAGTAGAGGATACCTGGTTATTTTATTTAAATGCCTTCCTAACCATCTTAAATCAGCATGCCCCATTCAAGAAATTTAGAACCAGGAACAGATATAGCCCTTGGTTCTCCCCAGACCTGACTGCCCTTAACCAACACAAAAACATCCTATGGCGTTCTGCATTAGCATCGAACAGCCCCCGTGATATGCAGCTTTTCAGGGAAGCTAGAAACCATTATACACAGGCAGTTAGAAAAGCCAAGGCTAGCTTTTTCAAGCAGAAATTTGCTTCCTGCAACACTAACTCAAAAAATTCTGGGACACTGTAAAGTCCATGGAGAATAAGAACACCTCATCCCAGCTGCCCATCACACTGAAGGTAGGAAACACTGTCACCACTGATAAATCCACTATAATGGAGAATTTCAATAAGCATTTTTCTACGGCTGGCCATGCTTTCCACCTGGCTACCCCTATCCCGGTCAACAGCACTGCACCCCCCACAGCAACTCGCCCAAGCCTTCCCCATTTCTCCTTCTCCCAAATCCAGTCAGCTGATGTTCTGAAAGAGCTGCAAAATCTGGACCCCTACAAATCAGCCGGGCTAGACAATCTGGACCCTTTCTTTCTAAAATTATCTGCCGAATTGTTGTTGCCACCCCTATTACTAGCCTGTTCAAACTCTCTTTCGTGTCGTTTGAGATTCCCAAAGATTGGAAAGCAGCTGCGGTCATCCCCCTCTTCAAAGGGGGACACACTCTTGACCCAAACTGCTACAGACCTATATCTATCCTACCCTGCCTTTCTAAGGTCTTCGAAAGCCAAGTCAACAAACAGATTACCGACCATTTCGAATCTCACCATACCTTCTCTGCTATGCAATCTGGTTTCAGAGCTGGTCATAGGTGCACCTCAGCCACGCTCAAGGTCCTAAACGATATCTTAACTGCCATCGATAAGAAACATTACTGTGCAGCCGTAATCATTGATCTGGCCAAGGCTTTCGACTCTGTCAATCACCACATCCTCATCGGCAGACTCGACAGCCTTGGTTTCTCAAATGATTGCCTCGCCCGGTTCTCCAACTTCTTCTCTGATAGAGTTCAGTGTGTCAAATCGGAGGGTCTGCTGTCCGGACCTCTGGCAGTCTCTATGGGGGTGCCACAGGGTTCAATTCTTGGACCGACTCTCTTCTCTGTGTACATAATTGATGTCGATCTTGCTGCTGGTGAGTCTTTGATCCACCTCTACGCAGACAATACCATTCTGTATACTTCAGGCCCTTCTTTGGACACTGTGTTAACAACCCTCCAGGCAAGCTTCAATGCCTTTACAACTCTCCTTCCGTGGCCTCCAATTGCTCTTAAATACAAGTAAAACTAAATGCATGCTCTTCAACCGATCGCTGCCTGCACCTGCCCGCCCGTCCAACATCACTACTCTTGACGGCTCTTACTTAGAATACGTGGACAACTACAAATACCTAGGTGTCTGGTAAGACTGTAAACTCTCCTTCCAGACCCACATCAAACATCTCCAATCCAAAGTTAAATCTAGAATTGGCTTCCTATTTCGCAAAACAAAGCATCCTTCACTCATGCTGCCAAACATACCCTTGTAAAACTGACCATCCTACCAATCCTCGACTTCGGCGATGTCATTTACAAAATAGCCTCCAATACCCTACTCAACAAATTGGATGCAGTCTATCACAGTGCCATCCGTTTTGTCTTCTTCCACTGCAAATCTACAATTCCAGTGTTTTACTTGCTATATTGTATTTACTTTGCCACCATGGCATTTTTTTTGCCTTTACCTCCCTTATCTCACCTCATTTGCTCACATCGTATATAGACTTGTTTCTACTGTATTATTGACTGTATGTTTGTTTTACTCCATGTGTAACTCTGTGTCGTTGTATTTGTCGAACTGCTTTGCTTTATCTTGGCCAGGTCGCAATTGTAAATGAGAACTTGTTCTCAACTTGCCTACCTGGTTAAATAAAGGTGAAAAAAATAATAATAATAAAAAACAAAATGTGCGGTGAAATGTTGTTTTACAGGGTCAGCCATAGTTGTACGGCGCCCCTGGAGAAAACTAGGGTAAAGTGCCTTCGACAGATTTTTCACATTGTCGGCTTGGGTATTCAAAAGAACGACCTTTCGGTTACTGCCCCAATGCTCTAACTGCTAGACTACCTGATTTGCCTTAAAGCAGATGACCATCAAGTCCTACCACCAGCAGTTGAACAGAGTTTGCCACTTATGACCTGATTTGCATCTCTGATGGAAGGATTTTCATCTCTGATGGGTTCATTTGCATCTAGTAGCTGACACCGCGCCAGTAAAGCAGCTGAGCAAATCTCCTGACCGCACACCGTTATTAATTTGGAGGGCAGCAGGCCTGCCAATTGCTCATTGCTAACTGGTATGCTGTTAGAAATTTGGCAAGCCTGGAAGTGGGATTGTATTTTTTTTACAAGGGGGTGATGAGAGAAGTCTTGTTTGTATAAGATGGTGTGGAGTATGGGTATTGCTTCGAAATGAACAGATTATGAGTTTGGAGAGAGTGAGGGGGTTACTGTCGGTCGGGTTGGTCGGTGGGACAGACCAGCTTGCTTAATCAGCCAGTGGCTGACTGAACACAGCTAACCTCTGGACCCTTCCATTGAGCAACAAGGTTGGAGACTGACACAGAGAGATCAACAGTTTGGTAAACAAAAGAGAGGGAGCCAGGAGAGAAGGACTGGAACAAAGTCAAAGAAAGACAGAGCGGACAGAGCAGAGCAGGAGCAAGAGAGTTGAATTTGAAATAGAGGAGAGAAAACTGCAACAGCAAAAATTTAAGATTAAAAGTTAAAGATTGATAGAATTAGTGTCATGGGTGTGGCCACTTAAAGCAGTGAGGCACAAGAGCAGAGACAAAAGCAACTTTTGTCTGGTGGTTAGAGGGGGAGGGTGACAGACTTAGGAAGACAGGGTGGGTCAGAGGTAAAGGGGTCAAGAGAAAGACTGAGAAAGACACAGTGGGAGCCGTTCAAGAAGAGAAGGCCAGAGAACTCACTCACGAGGCAGAGGCAACGGTATGGATAGATAGAAGCTGGCAGACATAGTAGCTTATCAAGGGGGAGAGGGGACAGAGAGGACTAGGCTGAGTCACATACAGGCAGTCGGCATGGGGATAAAGGGCAAGGCGGCTTTGGCCATCGTGGTTCTACTGTTCTTCCTCGGCTCCATGTGGCTCCGTGAGTAACATATTTGTCTCAAGCTAACACTGAGGGGAGGCTGTGTGTGTGTTTTAGAGAATGTGTGTTACTGTGACCCGAGCTAGCAGTATGTGACTGTCTTTGAGTGGCTGAGCATGTGGCCTGTACAGTAAACATTCCATGTGTTAGCCATATAGTGTAGCTTTGTTGATTTACACATGCCTCATTTGTTTGAATATATAGAATAATATCACACGGTGTCTGCTGACCTATAGAATCTATAGAAGTTTGTTTTCCTCTTGGTGTGGTTAGGCTACGGTCCAGGGCTGGCCCTAGCCTTTTGGGAGCCCTAAGTGTGATTTGGTTGGGGGCCCCCCACCTCACGGGCAAAACATTTGAGTGGCCCTCCTAACATTTGAGTGGTCCCCCTCTTGACTGCGGAGATAGATTTGTTTTGTTTTAAAGTACATTTCCTTCAATTTTACACATTTTGCCATGGGGAGTAGACAAGTTGTTGCAGTTTGAAATCAAGTTTGCAGCAATTCTGCACATTTTGTCATGGGGTGAGAGACGTTTAACAATTTTATAAAAACTTTCTTGCAATTCTACTCATTTTGCCATGGGACAGAGAGAATGTCCAGTTCTACAGCAAATTGTCTGCAATTCTACACATTTTGCCAAGAAGTATACCATGTTAATGATGAGCAACTAACAAAATCAATGGAGGTCAGGGCCCCTGGGCTCATGCCCTGCATGCCCATTCGGTTTATGACCATAATAGCTGGTTAGATTAATTTCCCAATCTAAAAATTGTAAGCTGATTGAGTGACTGTCAGCGACTGACAAAACCAGATAAAAACAAGCAAATTTCAAAATTGCATCTTGTGTATTCTACTATTCTCTCAAAAGTAAGTTTGAGACCCCGACCAAGTTCCTAACTTCAGAAAGTATTCACATCCCTTGACTTTTTCCACATTTTGTTGTGTTACAAAGTGAGATGAAAATTGATTTGAATTGTCATTTTTGACAACGATCTACATAAAATACTCTAATGCCAAAGTGGAAGAATGTATTTTTTTTATTAATGGAAAAAAAACGAATGTATCTTGATTAGGTAAGTATTCAACCCCTCGAGTCAATAAATGTTACAATCACCTTTGGCAGTGATCACAGCTGTGAGTCTTTCTGGGTCTCTAAGAGCTTTGCACACTTGAATTGTACAATATTTGCCCATTTTTATAAAAAATTATTCAAGCTCTGTTAAGTTGGTTGTTGATCATTACCATAGATTTTCAAACAGATTTAAGTCAAAACTGTAAGCCACTCAGGAACATTACATTTCGTCTTGGTAAGCAACTCCAGTGTCTATTATGCCTTGTGTATGAGGTTATTGTCCTGATGAAAGGTGAATTTGTCTCCCTGTGTCTGGAAAGCAGCCTGAACCAAGTTTTCCTCTATGATTTTGCCTGTGCTTAACTCTATTCTGTTTATTTCTATCCAAACAATCACGAGCATACCCATAACATGATGCAGCCACCACCACCCATGAAAATATTAAGTGGTACTCAGTGACGTAGTGTTGGATTTGCACCAAACATAACGCTTTGATGGCAGGACAATTCTTTGCAGTATTACTTTGGTGCCTTATTGCAAACAGGATGCAGGTTTGAAATCATTTATGTTAGTATTGTGGAGTAACTACAATGTTGTTGATCCATCCTCCGTTCTCTTCTATCACAGCCATTAAACTCTGTAACCATTTTAAAATCACCATTGGCCTCATGGTAAAATCCCTGAGTGGTTTCCTTCCTCTCTGGCAACTGAATTGGGAAGGGCTCCTGCATCTTTGTAGTGACTGGGTGTATTGCCACACCATTCAAAGTGTAATTAAAAACTTCACCATGAGGCCTCCCGGGTGGCGCAGTGGTTAAGGGCTGTGCCACCAGAGACCCTGGGTTCGCGCCCAGGCTCTGTCGTAACCGGCCGCGACCGGGAGGTCTGTGGGGCGACGGTAGGGATATCCTTGTCTCATTGCGCACCAGCAACTCCTGTGGCAGGCCGGGCCAGGTGCACGGTGTTTCCTCCGACACATTGGTGCGGCTGGCTTCCGGGTTGGTTGCGCACTGTGTTAAAAAGCAGTGCGGCTGGTTGGGTTGTGTATCGGAGGACGCATGACTTTCAACTGTCGTCTCTCCCGCGCCTGTACAGGAGTTGTAGCGATGAGACAAGATAGTAGCTGCTAACAATTGGATACCATGAAAAAATTAAAAAAAATAATAACTTCACCATGCTTAAAGGGATATTCCATATCAGCTTTTTTTTATTTTTACCCATCTACCAATAGGGGCCCTTCCATTGGAAAACCTCCCTGGTCTTTGTGGTTGAATCTGTGTTTGAAATTCACTGCTTGACTGAGGTACAGATAATTGTTTGTGTGTGGTACAGACACTATTATTGCACACAGAGTGAGTCCATGCAATGTGACGTGTTAAGCACATTTTTACTCCTGAACTTATTTAGGCTTGCCATAACAAAGGGGTTGAAAACTTATTGACACTTAGACATTATGGGTTATTGTGTGTAGATCAGTGACACAATCTAAATATAATCCATTTGAAATTCAGGTTGTAAGGCAACAAAATGTGTAAAATGAAAAGTGGGTGTGACTAGTTTCTGAAGGCACTATATTATACGTTTTTGGGTCGGGCCCCCTAGTGGCCGGGTCCCTAAACTGCCGCTTATGTCGCTTATGCCTGGAGCCGGCCCTGCTGCTCTCTATACCACATACCAACACATCTTGCTACTCTACACCATAATCAGGGCAAGCTTGTCTTCTCTTCTAACTTCATAAAGCACCATACCTTTAGTTGCAGTGAGGAAAACATGCACTCAACAAAGGTATTGAAATAGAGAAAGAGAGGAGGGAACCACAAAGAAACATTCCGTTTACAAGAAGTTGACTGCTGGTGTGTGTTTATGCTGCAAGGATGTATGTGAATTCAACATTTGTTATACACAAGATTGCAATAATCAATTGTATGATGTATGTTATTTAAATCAACAGGGTAGCCTATTGTCCCATTGTCATAGATGTCAGTCTCATGATATGAGATGGAATGCATGAGTGATCTAATTAGCCTTTATTACTCCCATTGGGCGCACCTTGCCCCTGAGGTCATGACCGTGTGTGACAGCTTGGTAGAATGTTCTAAAAGAAGGACCGTCATATAACTTAATGATTATAAATGATGTCTGTCTAACAGAGCCGAGTGAGGTTTTGTGACTATTCTGAAGGATTACATGTTTTGGTTGCACTTTATTTTAGAGTAAAAAAATGACCAGGTATTAACTTAGAAATTACTAATGATAATGATTAATGATCATTATTGTGTAATAACCTACACATGTACATTAAATGTTTGATTCTTTGGGATTCAAAACATGTACAAATTGGCACAATTTTGTACTAGTTGGTTACAAATAGCAAGCACATGCCAGTGGATACAGTGCAGTAGAATCAAGTGCTGGTAATGTTTCTGAGTGCATTCTTTAGCAGACCATAGCTACCTCTCCTCCCACTTTATTGACATAGAGATGAGTTAACACATTTTCCCCTGATCTTTGAAAACATTGTATCTTAATCTTAGCAGTTTTCTTTCTCTTTACAGAAGGAAGTTTGGATTACCAGTGGGACTCTTGTCTTAAAGGTTACATTCAGATAAACAGTGTAAGTCAACAAGAGATAGAACTATGGTCAAATGCAATTACAACCTTATTCTCAACCTATTTTCACAGCTGGATTTTATTGGAATGAACTTAATAGGGACCACCAAATTTACTCACATGAACCTCTCCTCTCCCTTTCCCACTCCTCTTCCCCCATGCCCAGCCTCGCCATCTGTCCAATGGCAGTGAGGCTGATAGTGATGAGGACGGGGCCATACTGGAGGTGTGTCCCGGTCAGAAGTTCCAGGTGTCGGAGCTGCTGTCTCACCTGCTGGCTGCGCCGGCACCCACCAACGACGTGCTGCTGCAGCCTTATCTGGCTAGTTGGGACGAGCTTATCAAGTAAGCCCATCAGACAGGACATACAGACACAGAGACCAGACTCCAGCCAGTCAATACACTCACTGGCTGAATAGAAGGGACATTCACATCCGCTGAATGAACTCTAAACAGAGATGTGGATTATTTGGGCTCTGTGTGGTTGTTGATTGCTTCTCTCCTCCTCCTGCTCCATCCTCTGTGACAGGTTCATGGAGGCTCTTGGACCGATGGTTGGACTCATATCTCAGGAGATTGAAGCCAAAACTTCCATAATCCGTGACCTGACCCTGCGGGAGGCAGGTAGCAGTGATGAGGGAGAAGTGGGCCTAGCCTTGGGGTTGGTGTCTGGTACCAGAGCGCATGGTGGTGGACAGGAGGAGACAGAGGCCTCAGTGGCAGCACCAAGCAGTACCTACCTGTCTTTGCGCTCTATGATCCACACTGAGTTGAGCCGGGGCCTGGTAGACTTCCAGCAGATGACAGAATCTGGGTGTCGTACCCTGCTCCGGCTGCACCGGGCCCTGTTGTGGCTGCAGGTCTTCCTGGAAAAGCTGGGGGAGGGGCCTGTGGGCGGCCGGCTGCGGAGCCCCTCAGAGCTCTGCCGTGAGGCCTATCAGCACACCCTGGCCCACCACCACTCCTGGTTTGTACGCAGGGCAGCGGAGATAGCCTTCATCGCCATGCCTGAGCGGAGTTTCTTCTACAGGCTGGTGTGTGTGACGAACCAGGAAGAGGCCAGCGTGGTGCTGAACAGGGTGGTCCGGGCCATCGGAGAGGTGTATGACAGAACTCAGGGGGTCCTGGAGGAGCATGGCATGCTGGACCTGCCGTAGGAGAAGAGTGGGGGGGGTTCTGTTTCTGAGGGACCAGCCACATCTGGACATTACAGTAACACTATTTTCACACTACTGAGCCGAGCCAGGCTGAGCTGAGCTGTACTGCGCTGGCTAGGTTACGCATCCGTCATGGTTGGAATTATACTGGTAAGGACAATGTGAAAATAGAATAGCAAAACCAGCACATTACTGTTCGGGTTTGCATAATAGCATGGTCTTACAGTCTATCCCCTGGTGCCTTGTTCCATATGCTGTACTATCTTTTATCAGGTTAAAGTTCACATGTGTGCAAGACCAATGAGCTGCTCAAGTAATCATGAGTGAGTGCTCTCAACAGAGTTTACCAAAAGGGCCAATTTGTATTAGGGGCCATATGACCAAAGTGCTGGAGAAAACAATCAACTGAAGCTAAATGTCTTCATTGTACAATTGATAAGTCATTGTTATGTCCCTGTTTGTCTGTGTGAGATCACGCACTGGACTTGTTATGGTTTTGGAAGACCATAGACTGGTTGAAAAACAAGTAACGTATCATGTATTGTTGTAAATTCTGAAGATGTTGCCAATGTAATTCCATAGGTCAGTGATTGTTGTGTTGTTGTATGTTGATGTGTAATTCAGCATTGCCATCATTGAATCAAAGGCCAATCACAAGGCAAAGGACTTTGTCCATGCCCCACATCGTGATTATGTAATAATTTTATATGGGATCATTTGTGAACATCTTCTAGGGCTGCTGGACACATCAGATGGACTTTATTCAGGGTTCTCAAAACCACATTTACAATGCAGTGATTCACTGATCTTAGCTACTGTTGTAGTTATGGTTTAAGTACGTATGCATTACTACAAAATTGACACTGCAGAAGTAATATTTTTGAGTCTGGATCTGAGTACCTCCTGTACAATTTTGAGAATGGAAATACGTTCTAGACCAGGGATGGGTGACCTTGATGGGGGTGGGGGCCACAAAACATCTGAACTCATCATGGGGTGCCACAGTGGCTCCCTGGTCTGCGTGTCGACATCCATTCCCAAACATGCAGTCAGAAACAGCCCTAACCTTTTGGGGGATCCTAGGTCAAATCTTCTTAGGGTGTGTGAGCAAAACAGCTAGAGGAGAGAAAGTTTGTTTTAAAGCAAATTCCCTGCAATTCTACACATTTTTCCATGGGGCAGAGATACATTTCTGTTTTAAAGCAAATTCCCTGCAATTCTACACATTTTGTTATAGCGTTTTTTAATTTTATATATGATAGCTGACTTAGTGACTAACAAAATCCAGTGGGGCCCCCTAGTTGGTAATTCGACCATGATTACTACAAGTTTAGATAGCTGGCTAGACTAATTTACCAACCTGAAATATGTTAGTTTACATGGGCTAATTGAGTGCATTGAGAGAAACTGATGATTTTATTTGGTTGGAAATTGATCCGTGGGCCCCGTTCTAGACCATCTGATTGGTCCCAGAAACCAATGGTTTGGGCCAGAGCCAGAACACATGTGCAACGTTTTGAAAATTCGTCTGGCTTTGATACTCTGATTGTTTAGAGATGATTCATTAGCTGATTACTTTGTTTTTTTTTGTAACAGGCTCCATTTTGAAAACAACACAAATGACTTCAATGATTGCAGCAAATATGTCATGGCGACAATGTCATCGGGCCTAACGTTCGTCTCACGCCGAACTGCGCAAGTCCAGGCCGTCTAATCAAAGGCACTCCTTCGAGATACAGTTGTTTTTTACAGAAATTAAAATGTCAGTTTGACACTAACACGAGGTTGGAGTAAACACGTGTTCAACTGCTTAAGACATTGGCTCAAATCTAGGTTGTGCCTTCAGATTTCGAGAAAATTAACAACTAAGGAATAATTTTTTACTTCTCAAACCCCGGACATGGTCTGTTTCACAAGCGTTCCCGGAAGTCTCGCAATGTTGCACCTCTGGGTTTTAGAAACTCTGTGTTTGCAGCATGACTGAACTATGTAGCGAACTAGGTCAGCGGAAGATTTCTGTTAAGATTCATCAGGCAAACGTGTTATATCCGGGGCTTTTGATCTTATGTTGCAGTACTACAGTATATCCACCAGAGGTCATAGTGTACTACACATGCACATCAGTTTCACTGAACCCTGAATGCTAATAACAGTTCGTGGCAAAGTCATTTATATGAACATTTGTGACGTAATACTTCTACACCACAAGAATTTCTCCTCCCTTCGCTTGGACATACATGCTGCGAATGGCATAATGCCACCATTTTAAGAGATGTTTCAATGTAAAACTACAATGACTTTTTTAACCTACAAATATATATTTTTAATATACTGTCATTTTAAAAAACGAGTTAGATGAACCTCTGTCGTACAGTAATGTTATGGTTAGATACAATATTTATATATTATTCATGAGATTGAGTATGGAGTTCCATAAACATTTTAATGGAAAGAGTCCAAACAAGTATTATGAGGAAATTAACTGGGGATTAATGAGCACAGCTGGATGCAAGCCTAATGTGTGAGAGAGCGGGAAAGCTGGTGCGTGCCTGGTATATCAGCCGCTTGCGTTACACTTGATCACACTATTTAAACCCACAAATGCCTCTAATGCTATGTAATCATTGCTCTCTCTTCCTATTGTCCTCCACTGGATCCCAATCGCAAAAAGGATAGATTGGAGGAGGGAGAGAGAGTCAAATTCTGTAGTAATCTTGTAGTGGTCAGAGCAGAGTGAATGCGTCAGAACCACTATGCCATATTAACAACACTCTAGCACATTTACGTATCTTGTACTTCTTATGAAGAAAGTGCAAAAATGTAGTGGTTTTGGTTGATTTGTCTCGAGGTTAATATTATACATTGTAACGCAGGTGATCTACAGTACGGGCCAAAGTCTTCCATGAAAGGTATTTATGCTCGGGGTACTTGGCTACATGTCAAATCCAGAGATCAGGCTTGGTAGGTGGCCACAGTCTGCCAGAGGAGAGCAGAAAGCAAGATACATGAGTGTTGAAGGAGCTGCCTAGGGATTGTCATGGTGAATAAAATGACATTAGATTACATCCATCTGCCCGATGGCACCGCTTGAATCCCTTACTTCCTCTTTCCCCAGAGCCTCACTCTATTGGGCAGATTCAACTTTATACAAAACCAGTTTGTATCAGCCAATCATTTCGTTTGATTACTGTTTACGTGTACACAACTGTGAAAGTATTTGTCCATTTGACTTGTGAATGATTATGTTACAGGTGTCTCCTTTTACTCAAACTGTCAAAAATTAGAATACATAAACTTCCTCTTATGTCAGAGTCATCCTGTAGACTAGAGGGTATTATTTCAGACTGTCTCAGACTCCGTCTGTCTGAATAACTGACTAAAGGATGGATGAGCATATACAGGCACACTGAAATGTGAAACATAATCTGAGGTGAAATGATCGGAAACAAGGGAACAAAAACAGACCTATCTGGTTGTTTCTGTCAATCACATTTATTGATTTCTCTATTTTCTTTTACAATGAACATAAGCAAAAAAATATATACATACATACAATAATATACATCCAGCAAAAAAAATATAGAATTATCAGCCAATTCATTTTGGGTGAGAGACTATCACAAAGTGTTTCAAAGGAGTTCTGCCTTAGATAAGTTTTTAATAAACTGTGTGATTCAAGATTTTCAGGGACATAACGTTTTTATATTATTTTCCAGGAGGACCTTTAGTGAAAAGCTGTCTTGCTAGTTCACACTAGTTTCCACATGCAGTGGTCACAGGCAAGTATTGTGCTGTTTGGGGATAAATCCTTTGCAGTTACTGTAAATATGCAGCTTTCTATTGAATCAGTGTAACTGATCAAACCAATACCAGAAGAGGATGCCCTTCTTCATCTCATCATCTTGGTGCCCATATAAAGACATGCACTGTTCACCTAAAAGAGTAGCCAGCCATTCAATACTGCAAGGTTGAAAACAAGACAGAGAAAGTAGGGGTCAGACTTAGAAAGAAAAATGCTACTTGGTATGTGTTTAATTGTCAAGTTTTCTTCAGTCTCACTCAGAATTCTGAGATTACAGGTTGAAAACCTACCATGTAGCACCCCTGTCTTAATACAATGCTAATACATTATTTCCTCTTTTCAGCAAAATAACAATACAAATACTTTATCCCTTTTTGAAAACAACACCGTTATGTTTCTATTGTTCAATCTTGAAGACGCGCATTAGCAAACATAAGTATATCTATATGTGAACGTAATATTTCCATGTTCTTTCTGTCTTCTTCCTCAAGCTCTTTATTATTTTTGTTACTATACATTTGTTGCAGTCTTTCCAAGAATAAAAACGTACAGGCAAATAAATATGTTGCTTTTTGAAGAAATGTCCAAATGATCACTTAAAAACTGGATATATGGAGATATTATTACATAACAGGTAACACTGGGGAACAACACGATCTGTCCACCAAGAGGCACTGTTGTCATTTAGTGAAACATGCTCCTTCTTTGTGTATCTTTATGTAAGAATAGGACTGCTCATGAAATGACATTCACACATCATTCTGAAACATGTTTTAAATTAAATCCTTTCTCTCAGAAATATCTGTGGTCTGGCAGTTGCAGCACGTTTTTTTCCATACTAATACAATTCTCATGAATATCTTTGGTTGGAGGGAATGTGGCAGGACTAATCTTGTATGTAGCAAAGAAAAGCATTACTTTTGCCCTCAGGAATATATATACATATCTGTAAGTGCATGGCTACACACACCATGGATAGTATACACATTTACTTGTAGATTGAATTGTGAATGGAATGGGCTCATGAGGAAAAATGGCTTGTGGTACAACATGGCAATATGTGGGTCACATGGATAAAACCCTGATAATATTGTAGTGTAAAGTAACTGTGGAACTAAATACATACCATAGTCTTTCCTAACCTTACATATCTTAACAGAAAGCATGGATGATTCGTATGTGTGTTAGTGAGAGAGAGAGTGAGTGAGAGAGAGAGAGAAAGAGCAAAAGACGGAGGGTTGACACAAGATGGAACTACAAAGAGAGGATAAAGAAGGGGACCTGTTTTGGATTATTTGACCAGATTAAGAGATTACAGTGAAATGAAGCGTTACAGACTGAGTGGAGCAGGAATGATAAGGAATACGTAGCACTAGCACTGCTCAAAAACAAGGACTATTGGTAGGCTACATGCAGCATGCATGTTTAGCATGGAGTCAATTTACTTTGTTCAATCACTCCTATATACCTCAACATGTATTATACAGCACATCTATCAAACAAAACATAGTATTACTGTCAGTCTTGATGATGATATTACCGAGGCACCACTTCAATCCAAATGAAGGAGAATGTATTGATATACAATACTGACAGAAAAGAATAGGCCCTAAAAGTCAACCCAATCCTTCATTTGAGTGAACAGATTCCAGTGTTCTGAAAGTGTTGCTATGATGTCATAGCAGGATCAGTCACATCTGCACAATGTCACAGCCAAGGCGAGGTGCCTGGGTTCAGCAGCGCTCGCTCAGATCCACAGATTCCTCAACTGATGGACGGGCTTTTCTTATTATGTGTACCTAATCAAGTCAGCAGCACATCCAGGGTATCTGTGCAACAGCACATTGACCACCATGCTACAGCAAATTCCTAAACGCTCAATTGTAGATGTTTATAGTTAAGAGTACAGCCTCCAACTCCAAGGTTGGTTGGTCTGTTGTACTCCTCTGTTTAAAGCAATAGAATGGCAGAGAATCCTTCAAAAATCAAACAAATGACCGGTATTACCAAAACAGCCCTATAGACATTCTGGTCAATGTAATCAGAAACGTTGCAGTCAGTGCATCTCAGTTTGAAGGCTATGACAGCAGTAACAAGCCATGTAAAAATGTTTAAACAAACATAGAAACAAAAACAAACTCTCTATTTGTCCTTCTCCACAGAACCATAAGCATCTCGTCTTCACAAGAAAAACACAAACCAGCGCAAATCAATACAAAATCAAATATATATGTGATGTACATGCAAAAAGACCTAACCCTTGAGCTGGAGGGACACAGCTGTGAACACAAACCACGTGTCTACACTGTAAGAACAATGTATATCCATGTTATGGAAGACTGATCCAATTCATGACTGATGTGCAATTCAAGTGTTTATAACAAAAGAGTCCTGTTTAATGTGAAGAATGAATATGATTTGTCACTCTAATGAATATTGCACATTGCATATGCAAATTCCCAACCTACAGTATAAAATTTTTCTTGCTAACTGAATTTTGTTATACAAACAAACACATACTGTACACACACACATACAAACATACACATACAGTACACACTGTGGTATCCCAGGAGGTCTACCCCGGGGGATGGTAATAGAGGGGAGGTACGTGAGGCGATGTTGGCTCCCTCTGCTGGGAATACGGGAGCTGGGCACCCCGACATGGACAGCTCTAAGTGGAGGTAATTAGAGGAAAGTGCCAACCAGCTGTGGGGGCTAAATAAAAGGAGCACGGTGGCACACCGTGGGAGAGAACTGGGAGAGACCGAAACCAAGCCACAGAAGAGAAGGGAGAGAGAAGGAAGACCGAGCAAAACCTAAGTTACTTATTTGATGTATTTATTTTCTGTCTTAGTAAAGTTGTTTTTGCGGACTAAAGCCTCCCTATCTCTGTGTCAATCTCTGCACACTCCACCCAACAGTTTACCACAGTACACACACGTACAAACATACACATACGGTACACATAAACATACAGTACACTCACACATACAGACATACACATAAGAGTACACACACACATACAAACATAGACATACAAACACAGTACACACATACACAAACATTCACACAGTACACACACACATGCAAACATACATACAGTACACACACATACATTACACACACACACACAAACATATACATACAGTACACACACACATACAAGCATACACATACAGTACATACAAGCATACAGTACACACAGATACATACAAGCATACAGTACACACAGATACATACAAACACAGTACACACAAACATACACATACAGTACACATACAAACATACAGTACACACACACACACATACAGTACATATACACATACCGTACACACACACACATACAAACATGCACATACAAACATACAGTACACACACACACACACACATACAGTACACACACATACAAACATACACATACAAACATACACATACAGTACATACACACATACAAACATACACGCACGCATACACACACATACTCAAAGGTGTTGACCTCTATAACTCCCCATGTTGGAGATGCTATCTTCTTATAGCTCACATTTCATTCACACAATGGCTATGTGGTGTTGGGGGGGGGGGCTAAACTGGATGATCACTGCAGAGTGCTGGTGACCAGTGGTTTAACATAACCTAATGAATAATTCCCACATAGCAGAGCAGAGAGCTGGGACATGAGGCCTCCCGCTTTCTTAGGACACGAAAGACAATACACACATGAAAAATGACTCTGTCTCTGCATTCATCCACCAAAATGTTTTTTACATCATATGTTTAGCTGTTGAACTATTCAAGTGCAACAAAATAGACATACTGATATAAGGACATTATATATAAATAGATATACACGTTTTGTATTGGATTTAGTGTATATTGGTATATAAAGGGGCACTCTAGAGGGAGGCAGCAAGGAAGGACCCACAGTAAACTGGTAAGACGTGTTGATAAATAGACTTCAAGTCAAACTAACTTACAGAACAGAATCAGTTCCAAATCTCACACACAAAAACAGAGACAGAATTACCCCCCTTTTTACTGCACCAATCTGACATCACTAAACTGGGCATACAATGCCCGACATCGAGGGTAAATGAAAGTTGTAAACATATTCTATTCGTCAAACTGAGGGTGTTAATTCTGTTATCTGTTTCTGTATGTGTGTGTGTACCTGTGCACAGCATGTCAGTGTGAATATTTGTGAGAGAAAGAGAAGGTACATCTATTGTTTAGTGTTGATCCTCAGTTTGAAAGACACTTTTCCAGCAAACTTGTCTCTTTCACTCCCAGGAGGAATGTTGTTGGAGATGATCCTGCACTCGATGTTGATGTCTTCGTTGAGGGTGATGTTGAGGAACTTAATGGCAACCAGAGGCTGGGAGTAGTTCACCTGAAACAAGACAATAGCTCTGTAAGTTATTGTTACATAAGCTTTCAGCACTGTTTTCCAGAAACATTTGACCTATAATGTATTGAAAGCACATGCAGATGAATGCGTAATAACAATGTAATGACATTGGATCACTAATATTAGTTATTCTAAACATAAAAATAGGATTATAAGGGATGCTTTGTGAGTGTTGCCTGGTTGGTGTCGCGGGATTCTCACCTGAGCTTTCTTGCCATAGTAAGGGTAGTACATGAGGTTGAAGGCGCCATTTTCAGGGTAGTACGCCACCTCTCCAATCTTATCAGAGTCTTCTTTCTGCAGGGGCAGAGGATCAAGGCCACTAGTTAGGGAATGTTGGGTCAAAAGTGTGTGGGCGAGCAGGGAAGGACTGCCCAATCTGAAGGAGTGGACGAGCTTTGAAAGGACACCATGACAATTAGAGTAGACTTGATGGAAATGTATCTTTGGCATTTACTGCATGTCTATCTCTATACTGTCCTTGTGGACTTTCAATAGTAAACTACTATTTATTGACATTTATTTTAGACAGAGTCTACCTGTACATGCTATGCTAGAACGTTATTGTATCTCTCTAGCTTGGAATATAAAAAGTTGAGGGTACCAGTGTATCACTATACAATACATATCTACTACAATACATATCTATCTGTCACTAAGATCACTACTAAGATCACTACAGTGGCACCCTTACCCACTCATCTTTGCCAACTTTGTACCTCAGAGTGGAAGGACAGAATGGATGGTAACAGAAAAGAAGAGAACATACACATAGGGTATGAAAGGATGAAATTACATTGTATCACGCAACACAGACGAGCAAAGAAAGACACAGACATAAAGAAAGCTAATGGATGACATAGATGAGAACAAGATTTCAAGATGGCGTAGCAGTGGGAATGTCTGTTTTGATTGTCTTGTCCCGTCCCTTGTATATATCGTTTTTCATCATGTATATTTGCACAATTTCTTTTTTTTCCATCTCCTTACTGAGCATACTCTCCTGCAACCCGCCTCACCCAATGTGGTATGGATCTGTTATTTTTACACTTTTGAACTGGAACCACCTTCTGAAGCTAGCCAGCTAACTAGCTACTACACGTACGTTATGGTCATAAGACGCAGGCCTCCTAATTGTCCCTAGAATTTCTAAGCAAACAGCTGGAGGCAGGGCTTTCTCCTATAGAGCTCCATTTTTATGGAACGGTCTGCCTACCCATGTCAGAGACGCAAACTCGGTCTCAACCTTTAAGTCTTTACTGAAGACTCATCTCTTCAGTGGGTCATATGATTGAGTGTAGTCTGGCCCAGGAGTGGGAAGGTGAACGGAAAGGCTCTGGAGCAACGAACCGCCCTTGCTGTCTCTGCCTGGCCGGTTCCCCTCTTTCCACTGGGATTCTTTGCCTCTAACCCTATTACAGGGGCTGAATCATTGGTTTACTGGGGCTCTCTCATGCCGTCGCTGGAAGGGGTGCGTCACCTGCGTGGGTTGATTCACTGTTGTGGTCATCCTGTCTGGGTTATTATTATTCGACCATGCTGGTCATTTATGAACATTTGAACATCTTGGCCATGTTCTGTTATAATCTCCACCCGGCACAGCCAGAAGAGGACTGGCCACCCCACATATGCTCTCTCTAATTCTCTCCTTCTTTCTCTCTCTCGGAGGACCTGAGCCCTAGGACCGTGCCCCAGGACTACCTGACATGATGACTCCTTGCTGTCCCCAGTCCACCTGACTGTGCTGCTGCTCCAGTTTCAACTGTTCTGCCTTATTATTATTCGACCATGCTGGTCATTTATGAACATTTGAACATCTTGGCCATGTTCTGTTATAATCTCCATCCGGCACAGCCAGAAGAGGACTGGCCACCCCACATAGCCTGGTTCCTCTCTAGGTTTCTTCCTAGGTTTTGGCCTTTCTAGGGAGTTTTTCCTAGCCACCGTGCTTCTACACCTGCATTGCTTGCTGTTTGGGGTTTTAGGCTGGGTTTCTGTACAGCACTTTGAGATATCAGCTGATGTACGAAGGGCTATATAAATACATTTGATTTGATTAGTAGTCAGTTAGCCACTGCTAGCGGTCATCACCGTTAACTCGGACTGCCAGCCTCAGCCCGGGCAACTCCTGCCAGCCTGCACAGCGCGATATCTACCCAGAGCATATCGGCCTGCTTTTCTGTACCACATCTCCGGATTCCCACCGCAAGCTCTGAAACTTTGCACCGGATCACCGCAGCTGCTATCCGAGTGGCTACTCTTGTCTAACGTCTCTGTCCCGAGGCAAGCACCAGTTAGCCTGGAGCTAGCCTCGAACTAGGCCCATCTCCCAGCTAGCTGAAGAGATTCCATCAAGCAATCCCTGGGCTTCAATGACCTCTTTTGCCAATTGGACTGGACCCTTTGCTGCCAACACGGGCCCCGCTGATCCATCACGACTGGTCTGCCGACGTAACCATCTGAGGGGGTTTCAGACTCTCCTGTTGTGACGTCCCCCTGAGGCCCATCTGCTAGCCTGCTGCTAGCCCCAGCCTGCTAGTTGTCTGAATCGCCGTGTCTCCAGCTAACCTAGCTACTCACTGGACCCTTTGATCACTCGGCTACACATGCCTCTCCCTAATGTCAATATGCCTTGTCTATTGCTGTTTTGGTTAGTGATTTTTGTCTTATTTCACTGTAGAGCCTCCAGCCCTGCTCAATATTCCTTAGCTAGCCCTTAGGTTTTATCTCTAGAGGCACCATCTCTCATTATCACTCAATGCCTAGGCTTACCTCCACTGTACTCACGTCCTACCATACCCTTGTCTGTACATTATGCCTTGAATCTATTCTTCCGCGCCCAGAAACCTGCTCCTTTTACTCTCTGTTCCGAACGTACTAGATTACCAGTTTTTATAGCCTTTAGCCATACCCTTATCCTACTCCTCCTCTGGTGATGTAGAGATTAATCCAGGCCCTGCAGTGCCTAGATCCACTCCCATTCCCCAGGCGCTCTCATTTGTTGACTTCTGTAACCGTAAAAGCCTTGGATCCATGCATGTTAACATCAGAAGCCTGCTCCCTAAGTTTGTTTTATTCACTGCTTTAGCACACTCCGCCAACCCTGATGTCCTAGCCGTGTCTGAATCCTGGCTTAGGAAGGCCACCAAATATCCTGAAATTTCCATCACTAACTATTACACTTTCCGAAAAGATAGAACTGCCAAAGCGTGTGGAGTTGCAATCTACTGAAGAGATAGCTGCAGAGTTCTGTCATGCTATCCAGGTCTGTGCACAAACAATTCGAGCTTATACTTTTAAAAATCCACCTTTCCAGAAACAAGTCTCTCACCGTTGCCGCTTGTTAGAGATCCCCCTCGGCCCCCAGTTGTGCTCTGGACACCATATGTGAATTGATTGTCCCCCATCTATCTTCAGATTTCGTACTGTTAGGTGACCAAAACTGGGACATGCTTAACACCCCGGCCGTCCTACAGTCTAAGCTAGATGCCCTCAACCTCACACAAATCATCAAGGAACCTACCAGGTACAATCCTAAATCCGTAACCATGGGCACCCTCTTAGATATCATCCTGACCAACATGCCCTCTAAATACACCTCTGCTGTCTTCAACCAGGATTTCAGCAATCACTGCCTCATTGCCTGCGTGCGTACTGGGTCCGCGGTCAAACGACCACCCCTCATCACTGTCAAACGCTCCCTAAAACACTTAATCGAGCAGGCCTTTCTAATCGACCTGGCCTGGGTATCCTGGAAGGATATTGACCTCACCCCGTCAGTAGAGGATGCCTGGTTGCTCTTCAAAAGTGCTTTCCTCTCCATCTTAAATAAAGTCCATGGAGAATAAGAGCACCTACTCCCAACTGCCCACTGCACTGAGGCTAGGAAACACTGTCACCACCGATAAATCTATGATAATTTATCATTTCAATAACCATTTTTCCACGGCTGTCCATGCTTTTCACCTGGCTACCCCTACCTTGGCCAACATCTCAGCATCCCCTGCAGCAACTTGCCCAATCCCCCCGCCTTATCTCAGCTCACTGGTCACCATATCAACACCCACCTGTAGCATGCGCTCCAGCAGGTATATTGCACTGGTCATCCCCAAAGCCAACACTTACTTTGGCCGCCTTTCCTTCCAGTTCTCTGCTGCTAATGACTGGAACGAATTGCAAAAATCTCTGAAGCTGGAGCCTTATATCTCCCTCTCTAATTTCAAGCATCAGCTGTCAGAGCAGTTTACCGATCACTGTACCTGTACACAGCCAATCTGTAAATAGCACACCCAACTACCTCATCCCTATATTATTGCTTACCCTCTTGCTCTTTTGCACCCCAGTATCTCTACTTGCACATCATCATCTGCACATCTATCACTCCAGTATAAATGCTAAATTCTAATTATTTTCGCCTCTAGGGCCTATTTATTGCCTTACCTCCATACTATTCTACATTTGCACACACTGTACATGAATAGAAAAATCTTTATTTTCTTTTGTGTTATTGACTGTACAATTGTTTATGTGTAACTCTATGTTGTTGTTTTTGTCGCACTGCTTTGCTTTATCTTGGCCAGGTAACAGTTGTAAATGAGAACTTGCACTCAACTGGCCTACTTGGTTAAATAAATGTAAAATATATATATATATATATTTTAAAAGATACAGGATAGGTTAATTCTGAGAGGGGGGGACTGAAAGAGCGAGAGAGAGGCTCACCTTCGCTCCACAAGTGACAAATGGAGCCTGGCCATCCTTTCCTGGCAACATCCCAATGACCTAGAGGGACAGACAGACCTGTGTTATCCTGGCAGTTCCACCACCATCCCCACTTCATTCCTCCTTAAAGCAGATCCATTCAACTGAGAAATGTTGTGATTCTGAAAACAATAAAACAAACAATTCTAAACTTTTCCAAAGTTGTTTGCATTTAATTGGTATGATCTCTTCCAGGCTCCCAACCATTTCCTGCTCCATTCCCCTCTCCCTTATGTCGCCAAGCAACGCCCCCCCCCCCCTGCTTCTACCATACCCGGTTCAGCTTGATGATGATGCATGGCTTGCCAGCCTGGTATCCATAGGTATGGTCATTGAGGCCAGAGCACTCTTGTAGAAGGGATCGGTTGAACTGGCAGGAGCGCTTGGGGTTGTTCTTCACATCACCGGTGTCTGCCTGAATAAAATACTGGTCCGGTGTGCACTTGTCATTCTTTTCAGCCTGCAGAGCGTTGTTGTAGGCTGGATGGGAGAGAAATACAGTTTAACATGTTGTTTTCCCCAATGGAAATTACATCAGGCAGGCAGGCAGGCTCACAGGAGAGGAAGTTGTCCAGGGTCTTGGTATACATGTCCCAGCTCTCAGTGTTGTGGGTGTTGATCTCCATGGTGTCTCCCCTGGGTCTGATCATCATGCCTGGTGAAAAGAGAGAAAGAGGAGCGGGAGGGATTTTAGCCTTCATCATATGTTTACAATATAATGTGTGATTGTCTGGGGTGTTCACGACTATACAGTAGCAATTGTAAAAATGTTGGTTTGTAATGTGAGGTTTAAGTGTATCAAAATCTCTTAAATTGTGGTATTGGTGTATTAGTGTATAATACCTGGTGTGCTAAGCCTGTCTTGCCAGGTGGGTTTGTGGTCATCCAAGGTCTGCAGCATGACATACATGGTGAGGCAGAACATGCCTGCTAGGAAGATGTAGAACACTAGGTAGAAGAGCAGGATGAGGCCTGGGAGGGACACACAGCCAGCACACAGACACAGTATTAATATCACAAGTTCAAAGGATACGCAACATTCAACGAAATATGGTTATGTCCAAAATGGCACCCTATTGCCTTTACACTGGGGCCATTACAGAATATGGCCATTCCAGATCTCATTTATACAGATTAGGTAGCCGGAAAACGTAATATAGAAGGCGAAATAAAGTAAAGTAAGATTTTAAAAAGAAAAGGTGACGGGACCCCAGGACAGGATTTGGCAAAACCTTATTGAGAAAGTTACAAGAAGGATATCAGCAGGGGGGGAAAGTATGTGTGTTTGAGACCTAATAACTTATCAAAAATCATAATAGTAATTATTCCTAAATTCTGAGTAGGAGATAGCGAGAGTGACAAGGGTCAAGAGAGAGAACCAAGGGAGAGAGAGTAAGGAGAAGCATCACTGATGAAACGCTTGGACCTTTAAATTATGACTATTTTCTCCCAACGCGGGAGACTCGGGTTCGTATCTGTTACGGCTTTCTAGGTGTGAAGGAGAGTCGGACCAAAATGCGGCGTGTAGATTGCGATCCATGTTTATTAAACTGAAGCAACACGAATCTAAATACAAAACAATAAACGTAACGAAAACCGAAACAGCCTAATACTGGTGCAAATAAACACAGACCAAGGACATCAGGACACTAAGGACAATCACCCACGAAACACTCAAAGAATATGGCTGCCTAAATATGGTTCCCAATCAGAGACAACGATAAACACCTGCCTCTGATTGAGAACCACTTCAGACAGCCATAGACTTAACTAGAGCACCCCACTAAGCTACAATCCCAATACACCACATACAAAAACCCATGCCACACCCTGGCCTGACCAAATAAATGAAGATAAACACAAAATACTTCGACCAGGGCGTGACAGTATCTCAGCCTTGGCACCGATAGACTAAAATGAATTCTGATTGTAATCCAAATACTGATATGTTTTGCCGGGAGAGATACTGTTAGTTAGTGTAGTGTTTGTTTAGGATATAAACTGAACGTTTTAATAGCTTGTTTAAGTTCAATTGAAAGACTAATCCATTCAAAAGAATAGAGGGGTGATTTCGATGGAATGCGTTGTCTTGCCTAAATGGACCGCTGGAATAACGTATTGGGAATGGAGTCGTATTTAAATGACTGAATCATAGGAGAGACAGTTACCCAGGTCTAATGAATTCTACATAATAGCGGAGAGATAATTGCGATAGATTAACTGACATACGTTATAAATTTAGCGAAGTACATGGTACTTTTACATTTTGGACATTTCATAAAGAGGAAGCCGAAAGAGAAGAGAAAGTTGGAAAGTTTGGTTTCACTCTTACGATAGAATTCAAGCAGAACTCAGTCTGAATAGGGGTTAGATTTTTGCCTAGAGGCAGGATAGGAGAGTTGGTTGCAGTGTTGCAAACTCATTTTCAGGGTAAAGTTGCTAGAGGAAGGTTGATTTGTTGCTAAATGATGTTGTTATATCATTGCGTGATAACGTAAAACTGCGTCATTACGTAGAATACACAATCACGTTACTCAAATTGATTTGACAGTTGTTCAGGTACAGACTCCCACTCTTTTCTGTACTTCTGGCAGTACAATATTGTTTGAGAGATGTTGATTGATGTTGTAAGTTCTGTTCAAGATCAAACATTTGTGACCAACTATATTCATTGGGTTTGGCTCGTCGAACCCGTACTACTGCTGCTGCAGTCAGCCAACAATGATTTGCAATTCGCTGAAGTTGCTGCTGCCTGGGCACGAGCTGAGCGCCTGCTGCTGACGTCACTCACAATGCACTTTTGCAGCCAGGCAATGATGTTGTGACTGAGGGTGTGACAGAGAAAATTGCGTCATTTAGAGGGGAAATGCGTGCATTATAGCTTTGAGTCATTTTTCAAAAGTTGCTAAAAGTTCCAAATACATTTTTTTAAAGTAGCTGAATTTGTCAGGATAGTCTGAAAAGATGCTAAATCTAGCAACAAAATTGCTAGTTGGGCATCACTGGTTGGTCACTGGGGCTCACTGGGCTATATTTGGCTGTAAGAGAGGGAGGTCTGAATAGTTGAATCGTAAAAGTTTTGTGATAGTTGATTGATTTTTGGTTTGATTGTTTAGGTAACACCAGTGAATTTGAACAGGATGTTAACGTATTCTAAACATTATAATCTGTTTCCATTACGTGGAACCATGTCCGGTCGGTAAAGGGGATTGCAGGTTAGTTCATTTTATTTTAAAGGGACAGTGCACGTTAATCACAGTTGTGGGTATCGAATGGCAGGATATTCCTATTATGAATTTGGGGAGACTGTCTGCAGACGGACTGAATGGGTTTCATATATCACCATTGAGGAAATCTAAAACTAATGATTGGAAGGAGTAAAATGGAATGATCATTAGGTTTTGGTTGTAGTTAACGTTAGGGTTACTGAATCGGGGTAGTTTGACACAGGTTTTTAGGGGGGAAAAGTAATGCTTCATTGTCTTTCTGTGGAAATGTTTTCCGGTGGTTGTAATCTTGAAGGGAGCGAGTGAGTGAAATAGAGGCATGTTTCTACCAAAATTGAAAAGTCCTGGATATGTTGTGTTTGTTTTTAGCTTTAGGGTTTGTGGAGATTTCTATTTTTCTATAGACACAACATCTTAAAGGGGTACACACATGTGGAGTATGATAAGTTTTATTTTCTGAGTTTTAATTAAACACGTGAATTCTTTTGATATACAGGAATGTTCTGGGAAGATATCAATTGAGTAACACGACCATAAAAGGGTGGTATGACTCTTGACCTCTATCATGGCTTTTTCCTTTGGGGTCTGATCAGCCTCAGGGGAGGGCCATTTGGATAATGATTTAAGGTCATTTGTGATACCGATTTTAAGGTAAATTGAGTAACTGATAATCATTTACGAGTTTATAGTTCCTTGACATAGTTGTAATTTGAACCAATGAGAAGAAAGAAATGGCATAGCCTTGGACTAAGGGCAGACATTCTTGATCTGGTCATGTTATTTGAAAATGTAGTTTTATCTTTTGACCTGTAGTAGTATTTATATATATATATATATATATATATATTGCTCCGGGAGAATATTTGGTTAAAAGAATCCCTGGCAGTGGATGGACTCAAGGCCCCGTATAGTCAACAATTACAAATTGCTTTCCTCAGTGGAATGCGTCCTGAGACAAGCCGTACCATTAAACAGAACTTAGTAGGGTGGGGGTGAGCCGAGCTAGGAGAGGTGGAGAGATAAGCCGTACCATTAAACAGAACTTAGTAGGGTGGGGGTGAGCTAGGAGAGGTGGAGAGATAAGCCGTACCATTAAACAGAACTTAGTAGGGTGGGGGCGAGCTAGGAGAGGTGGAGAGACAAGCCGTACCATTAAACAGAACTTAGTAGGGTGGGAGAGCCGAGCTAGGAGAGGTGGAGAGATAAGCCGTACCATTAAACAGAACTTAGTAGGGTGGGGGTGAGCCGAGGTGGAGAGACAAGCCGTACCATTAAACAGAACTTAGTAGGGTGGGGGCGAGCTAGGAGAGGTGGAGAGATAAGCCGTACCATTAAACAGAACTTAGTAGGGTGGGGGCGAGCCGAGCTAGGAGAGGTGGAGAGATAAGCCGTACCATTAAACAGAACTTAGTAGGGTGGGGGCGAGCCGAGCTAGGAGAGGTGGAGAGATAAGCCGTACCATTAAACAGAACTTAGTAGGGTGGGGGCGAGCCGAGCTAGGAGAGGTGGAGAGATAAGCCGTACCATTAAACAGAACTTAGTAGGGTGGGGGTGAGCTAGGAGAGGTGGAGAGATAAGCCATACCATTAAACAGAACTTAGTAGGGTGGGGGCGAGCCGAGCTAGGAGAGGTGGAGAGATAAGCCGTACCATTAAACAGAACTTAGTAGGGTGGGGGTGAGCTAGGAGAGGTGGAGAGATAAGCTGTACCATTAAACAGAACTTAGTAGGGTGGGGGCGAGCTAGGAGAGGTGGAGAGATAAGCCATACCATTAAACAGAACTTAGTAGGGTGGGGGCGAGCTAGGAGAGGTGGAGAGATAAGCCGTACCATTAAACAGAACTTAGTAGGGTGGGGGCAAGCTAGGAGAGGTGGAGAGATAAGCCATACCATTAAACAGAACTTAGTAGGGTGGGGGTGAGCCGAGCTAGGAGAGGTGGAGAGATAAGCCATACCATTAAACAGAACTTAGTAGGGTGGGGGGTGAGCCGAGCTAGGAGAGGTGGAGAGATAAGCCATACCATTAAACAGAACTTAGTAGGGTGGGGGCGAGCCGAGCTAGGAGAGGTGGAGAGATAAGCCGTACCATTAAACAGAACTTAGTAGGGTGGGGGTGAGCCGAGCTAGGAGAGGTGGAGAGATAAGCCGTACCATTAAACAGAACTTAGTAGGGTGGGGGTGAGCCGAGCTAGGAGAGGTGGAGAGATAAGCCGTACCATTAAACAGAACTTAGTAGGGTGGGGGTGAGCCGAGCTAGGAGAGGTGGAGAGATAAGCCGTACCATTAAACAGAACTTAGTAGGGTGGGGGTGAGCTAGGAGAGGTGGAGAGATAAGCCATACCATTAAACAGAACTTAGTAGGGTGGGGGCGAGCCGAGCTAGGAGAGGTGGAGAGATAAGCCGTACCATTAAACAGAACTTAGTAGGGTGGGGGCGAGCTAGGAGAGGTGGAGAGATAAGCCGTACCATTAAACAGAACTTAGTAGGGTGGGGGCGAGCTAGGAGAGGTGGGGAGATAAGCCGTACCATTAAACAGAACTTAGTAGGGTGGGGGCGAGCTAGGAGAGGTGGAGAGATAAGCCATACCATTAAACAGAACTTAGTAGGGTGGGGGCGAGCTAGGAGAGGTGGAGAGATAAGCCGTACCATTAAACAGAACTTAGTAGGGTGGGGGCGAGCTAGGAGAGGTGGAGAGATAAGCCATACCATTAAACAGAACTTAGTAGGGTGGGGGTGAGCCGAGCTAGGAGAGGTGGAGAGATAAGCCATACCATTAAACAGAACTTAGTAGGGTGGGGGCGAGCCGAGCTAGGAGAGGTGGAGAGATAAGCTGTACCATTAAACAGAACTTAGTAGGGTGGGGGCGAGCTAGGAGAGGTGGAGAGATAAGCCATACCATTAAACAGAACTTAGTAGGGTGGGGGCGAGCTAGGAGAGGTGGAGAGATAAGCCGTACCATTAAACAGAACTTAGTAGGGTGGGGGCGAGCTAGGAGAGGTGGAGAGATAAGCCATACCAATAAACAGAACTTAGTAGGGTGGGGGTGAGCCGAGCTAGGAGAGGTGGAGAGATAAGCCGTACCATTAAACAGAACTTAGTAGGGTGGGGGCGAGCCGAGCTAGGAGAGGTGGAGAGATAAGCCGTACCATTAAACAGAACTTAGTAGGGTGGGGGTGAGCCGAGCTAGGAGAGGTGGAGAGATAAGCCGTACCATTAAACAGAACTTAGTAGGGTGGGGGTGAGCCGAGCTAGGAGAGGTGGAGAGATAAGCCGTACCATTAAACAGAACTTAGTAGGGTGGGGGCGAGCTAGGAGAGGTGGAGAGATAAGCCGTACCATTAAACAGAACTTAGTAGGGTGGGAGAGCCGAGCTAGGAGAGGTGGAGAGATAAGCCGTACCATTAAACAGAACTTAGTAGGGTGGGGGCGAGCTAGGAGAGGTGGAGAGATAAGCCGTACCATTAAACAGAACTTAGTAGGGTGGGGGCGAGCTAGGAGAGGTGGAGAGATAAGCCATACCATTAAACAGAACTTAGTAGGGTGGGGGTGAGCCGAGCTAGGAGAGGTGGAGAGATAAGCCGTACCATTAAACAGAACTTAGTAGGGTGGGAGCAGCCGAGCTAGGAGAGGTGGAGAGATAAGCCGTACCATTAAACAGAACTTAGTAGGGTGGGGGCGAGCTAGGAGAGGTGGAGAGATAAGCCGTACCATTAAACAGAACTTAGTAGGGTGGGGGCGAGCCGAGCTAGGAGAGGTGGAGAGATAAGCCGTACCATTAAACAGAACTTAGTAGGGTGGGAGCAGCCGAGCTAGGAGAGGTGGAGAGATAAGCCGTACCATTAAACAGAACTTAGTAGGGTGGGAGCAGCCGAGCTAGGAGAGGTGGAGAGATAAGCCGTACCATTAAACAGAACTTAGTAGGGTGGGAGCAGCCGAGCTAGGAGAGGTGGAGAGATAAGCCGTACCATTAAACAGAACTTAGTAGGGTGGGGGCGAGCCGAGCTAGGAGAGGTGGAGAGATAAGCCATACCATTAACCAGAACTTAGTAGGGTGGGGGCGAGCTAGGAGAGGTGGAGAGATAAGCCATACCATTAAACAGAACTTAGTAGGGTGGGGGCGAGCTAGGAGAGGTGGAGAGACAAGCCATACCATTAACCAGAACTTAGTAGGGTGGGGGCGAGCTAGGAGAGGTGGAGAGATAAGCCGTACCATTAAACAGAACTTAGTAGGGTGGGGGCGAGCCGAGCTAGGAGAGGTGGAGAGATAAGCCGTACCATTAAACAGAACTTAGTAGGGTGGGGGCGAGCCGAGCTAGGAGAGGTGGAGAGATAAGCCATACCATTAAACAGAACTTAGTAGGGTGGGGGCGAGCTAGGAGAGGTGGAGAGATAAGCCGTACCATTAAACAGAACTTAGTAGGGTGGGGGCGAGCCGAGCTAGGAGAGGTGGAGAGATAAGCCGTACCATTAAACAGAACTTAGTAGGGTGGGGGCGAGCTAGGAGAGGTGGAGAGATAAGCCGTACCATTAAACAGAACTTAGTAGGGTGGGGGCGAGCCGAGCTAGGAGAGGTGGAGAGATAAGCCGTACCATTAAACAGAACTTAGTAGGGTGGGGGCGAGCAGCCGAGCTAGGAGAGGTGGAGAGATAAGCCGTACCATTAAACAGAACTTAGTAGGGTGGGGGCGAGCCGAGCTAGGAGAGGTGGAGAGATAAGCAGTTCACTAGGTACAGCAAGTCTCAGAGGAGAAAGTGGAATTGAGACAGGACAAATTATGGGGAGTGGGGAAATAGACTCTAGTGAGGAAGAGGTTCAGGATTCTGTAAACACTGTCTGTGAAGGTTTCGAATTGGCTCGTATTGATTTGGTATTACAACAGGAACAGAAATCCTATTCATCATCGATAATAAATAGGGGAAGATATGGTCCTTTGAGGTTTGGACAGGACATATTTTAAGCAAACAGGGCAGGAAAATACATTGAGATAGAATCCGTCTCGAAGGACCAATTGATAAGAGAATTTCCAATCCCAATGATAATAACAATCAATCAATAGCTCTGACCAATTCCCGAGGTTTGTAAGACCATGGGTATAATAATAATGAGTCAAAGACTTATACAAAAGGTTAGCACAGTTTATTCAGAGAACGTTCTAAAGTCAAGAATACAAAACAATTCATTTTATACTGACTTCTCACACCCATATTCACACGCACACAGACGCACATACACATAAAACAGACGCACACACATGTCCTGCTACCCAGCCGCCAGAGCTTTGTGACCTTGTTCTTGACACGTACTCCCTGTTCTCTCCCAATCTCTAGTCAGGTCGGCACCAAGCTCAGACAGTCTGTGTTTATAATACCATAAAGACATATTGTCTTTACCCTAATTCTGACTAGGACGACACATTTATTGATTATGATTTTATACATTCCAATCAATTCCATACAATTATATGTTTCAGGGGTCGGAATATTCTAATCATTCAATTAACAGACAATTCTCACCTATCACTCTCTCTCTGTCTTCATCACAATATACCACTCTCTCTGTCTTTATCAACCTATACCACTCTCTCTCTGTCTTCATCACAATATACCACTCTCTCTGTCTTTATCAACCTATACCACTCTCTCTCTGTCTTCATCACAATATACCACTCTCTCTGTCTTTATCAACCTATACCACTCTCTCTGTCTTTATCACCCTATACCACTCTCTCTGTCTTCATCACAATATACCAATCTCTCTGTCTTTATCAACCTATACCACTTCTCTGTCTTCATCACAATACCACTCTTCTCTGTCTTCATCACATACCACTCTCTCTGTCTTTATCAACTATACCACTCTCTGTCTTTATCACCCTATACCACTCTCTCTGTCTTCATCACCCTATACCACTCTCTCTGTCTTCATCACCCTATACCACTCTCTGTCTTCATCACCCTATACCACTATCTCTGTCTTTATCAACCTATACCACTATCTCTGTCTTCATCACCCTATACCACTCTCTGTCTTCATCACCCTATACCACTCTCTCTGTCTTCATCACCCTATACCACTCTCTCTGTCTTCATCACAATATACCACTTCATCACCCTATACCACTCTCTCTGTCTTCATCACCCTATACTTCTCTCTTGTCATATACCACTCTCTGTCTTCATCACCCTATACCACTATCTGTCTTCATCAACCTATACCACTCTCTCTGTCTTCATATACCACCATACCACTCTCTGTCTTCTTCATCACCCTATACCACTATCTCTGTCTTTATCAACCCTATACCACTCTGTCTTCATCACCCTATACCACTCTCTGTCTTTATCAACCTATACCATATACCACCACTCTCTCTGTCTTCATCACCCTATACCACTCTCTGTCTTCATCTTATACACTCTCTCTCTGTCTTTATCAACCTATACCACTCTCTCTGTCTTCATCACAATATACCAATCTCTCTGTCTTTATCAACCTATACCACTCTCTCTGTCTTCATCACAATATACCACTCTCTCTGTCTTCATCACAATATACCACTCTCTCTGTCTTTATCAACCTATACCACTCTCTCTGTCTTCATCAACCTATACCACTCTCTGTCTTTATCAACAATATACCACTCTCTCTGTCTTCATCACAATATACCACTATCTCTGTCTTTATCAACCTATACCACTCTCTCTGTCTTCATCACAATATACCACTCTCTGTCTTCATCACAATATACCACTCTCTCTGTCTTTATCAACCTATACCACTCTCTCTGTCTTCATCACCCTATACCACTCTCTCTGTCTTCATCACAATATACCACTCTCTCTCTGTCTTTATCAACCTATACCACTCTCTGTATTCATCACCCTATACCACTCTCTGTCTTCATCACCCTATACCACTCTCTCTGTCTTCATCACCCTATACCACTCTCTGTCTTCATCACCCTATACCACTATCTCTGTCTTCATCACCCTATACCACTCTCTGTCTTCATCACAATATACCACTCTCTCTGTCTTTATCAACCTATACCACTCTCTCTCTGTCTTCATCACAATATACCACTCTCTCTGTCTTTATCAACCTATACCACTCTCTCTCTGTCTTCATCACAATATACCACTCTCTCTCTGTCTTTATCAACCTATACCACTCTCTCTGTCTTCATCACAATATACCACTCTCTCTGTCTTCATCACAATATACCACTCTCTCTGTCTTTATCAACCTATACCACTCTCTCTGTCTTCATCACCCTATACCACTCTCTCTGTCTTCATCACAATATACCACTCTCTCTCTGTCTTTATCACAATATACCACTCTCTCTGTCTTTATCACCCTATACCACTCTCTCTGTCTTTATCACCCTATACCACTCTCTCTGTCTTTATCACCCTATACCACTCTCTGTCTTTATCACCCTATACTCTCTCTGTCTTTATCACCCTATACCACTCTCTCTGTCTTTATCACCTATACCACTCTCTCTGTCTTTATCACCCTATACCACTCTCTGTCTTTATCACCCTATACCACTCTCTCTGTCTTTATCACCCTATACCACTCTCTCTGTCTTTATCACCCTATACCACTCTCTCTGTCTTTATCACCCTATACCACTCTCTCTGTGTCTTTATCACCCTATACCACTCTCTCTGTCTTTATCACCCTATACCACTCTCTCTTGTCTTTATCACCCTATACCACTCTCTCTCTGTCTTTATCACCCTATACCACTCTCTCTGTCTTTATCACCCTATACCACTCTCTCTTGTCTTTATCACAATATACCACTCTCTCTGTCTTTATCACCCTATACCACTCTCTCTGTCTTTATCACCCTATACCACTCTCTCTCTGTCTTTATCACCCTATACCACTCTCTCTTTATCAACCTATACCACTCTTCTCTGTCTTTATCACCCTATACCACTCTCTCTGTCTTTATCACAATATACCACTCTCTCTGTCTTTATCACCCTATACCACTCTCTCTTGTCTTTATCACCCTATACCACTCTCTCTGTCTTTATCACCCTATACCACTCTCTCTGTCTTTATCACCCTATACCACTACTCTCTGTCTTTATCACCCTATACCACTCTCTCTGTCTTTATCACCCTATACCACTCTCTCTCTGTCTTTATCACCTATACCACTCTCTCTGTCTTTATCACCCTATACCACTCTCTCTGTCTTTATCACCCTATACCACTCTCTCTCTGTCTTTATCACCCTATACCACTCTCTCTGTCTTTATCACCCTATACCACTCTCTCTCTGTCTTTATCACAATATACCACTCTCTCTGTCTTTATCAACCTATACCACTCTCTCTGTCTTTATCACCCTATACCACTCTCTCTGTCTTTATCACCTATACCACTCTCTCTGTCTTTATCACCCTATACCACTCTCTCTGTCTTTATCACCCTATACCACTCTCTCTGTCTTTATCACCCTATACCACTCTCTCTCTGTCTTTATCACCCTATACCACTCTCTCTGTCTTTATCACACCTATACCACTCTCTCTCTGTCTTTATCACCCTATACCACTCTCTCTGTCTTTATCACAATATACCACTCTCTCTGTCTTTATCACCCTATACCACTCTCTCTGTCTTTATCACAATATACCACTCTCTCTGTCTTTATCACACTATACCACTCTCTCTGTCTTTATCACCCTATACCACTCTCTCTGTCTTTATCACCCTATACCACTCTCTCGGTCTTTATCACCCTATACCACTCTCTCTCTGTCTTTATCACCCTATACCACTCTCTCGGTCTTTATCACCCTATACCACTCTCTGTCTTTATCACCCTATACCACTCTCTCTGTCTTTATCACCCTATACCACTCTCTCTGTCTTTATCACCCTATACCACTCTCTCTGTCTTTATCACCCTATACCACTCTCTGTCTTCATCACCCTATACCACTCTCTCTGTCTTTATCACCCTATACCACTCTCTCTGTCTTTATCACAATATACCACTCTCTCTGTCTTTATCACCCTATACCACTCTCTCTCTGTCTTTATCACAATATACCACTCTCTCTCTGTCTTTATCACCCTATACCACTCTCTCTGTCTTTATCACAATATACCACTCTCTCTGTCTTTATCACAATATACCACTCTCTCTCTGTCTTTATCACCTATACCACTCTCTCTGTCTTTATCACAATATACCACTCTCTCTGTCTTTATCAACCTATACCACTCTCTCTGTCTTTATCACAATATACCACTCTCTCTCTTCTTTATCACCTATACCACTCTCTCGGTCTTCATCACAATACCACTCTCTGTCTTTATCACCCTATACCACTCTCTCTGTCTTTATCACCCTATACCACTCTCTCTCTGTCTTTATCACCCTATACCACTCTCTCTCTGTCTTTATCACCCTATACCACTCTCTCTCTGTCTTTATCACCCTATACCACTCTCTCTCTGTCTTTATCACCCTATACCACTCTCTCTGTCTTTATCACCCTATACCACTCTCTCTCTGTCTTTATCACCCTATACCACTCTCTCTGTCTTTATCACCCTATACCACTCTCTCTGTCTTTATCACCCTATACCACTCTCTCTGTCTTTATCACCCTATACCACTCTCTCTCTGTCTTTATCACCCTATACCACTCTGTCTTTATCTGTCTTTATCACCATACCACTCTCTCTGTCTTTATCACCCTATACCACTCTCTCTGTCTTTATCACCCTATACCACTCTCTCTGTCTTTATCACCCTATACCACTCTCTTTGTCTTTATCACCCTATACCACTCTCTCTGTCTTTATCACCCTATACCACTCTCTCTGTCTTTATCACCCTATACCACTCTCTCTGTCTTTATCACAATATACCACTCTCTCTGTCTTTATCACCCTATACCACTCTCTGTCTTTATCACCCTATACCACTCTCTCTGTCTTTATCACAATATACCACTCTCTCTCTGTCTTTATCACCCTATACCACTCTCTCTGTCTTTATCACCCTATACCACTCTCTGTCTTTATCACCCTATACCACTCTCTCTGTCTTTATCACCCTATACCACTCTTTATCTCTGTCTTTATCACACTATACCACTCTCTCTCTGTCTTTATCACCCTATACCACTCTCTCTGTCTTTATCACACTATACCACTCTCTCTGTCTTTATCACCCTATACCACTCTCTGTCTTTATCACCCTATACCACTCTCTCGGTCTTTATCACCCTATACCACTCTCTCTCTGTCTTTATCACCCTATACCACTCTCTCTGTCTTTATCACCCTATACCACTCTCTGTCTTTATCACCCTATACCACTCTCTCTGTCTTTATCACCCTATACCACTCTCTCTGTCTTTATCACCCTATACCACTCTCTCTGTCTTTATCACCCTATACCACTCTCTCTCTCTTTATCACCCTATACCACTCTCTCTCTGTCTTTATCACCCTATACCACTCTCTCTGTCTTTATCACCCTATACCACTCTCTCTGTCTTTATCACCCTATACCACTCTCTCTTCTTTATCACCCTATACCACTCTCTCTGTCTTTATCACCCTATACCACTCTCTCTGTCTTTATCACCCCTATACCACTCTCTGTCTTTATCACACTATACCACTCTCTCTGTCTTTATCACCCTATACCACTCTCTCTCTGTCTTTATCACCCTATACCACTCTCTCTGTCTTTATCACCCTATACCACTCTCTCTCTGTCTTTATCACCCTATACCACTCTCTCTGTCTTTATCACCCTATACCACTCTCTCTGTCTTTATCACCCTATACCACTCTCTCTCTGTCTTTATCACCCTATACCACTCTCTCTGTCTTTATCACACTATACCACTCTCTCTTTATCACCCTATACCACTCTCTCTGTCTTTATCACCCTATACCACTCTCTCTGTCTTTATCACCCTATACCACTCTCTCTCTGTCTTTATCACCCTATACCACTCTCTCTGTCTTTATCACCTATACCACTCTCTCTCTGTCTTTATCACCCTATACCACTCTCTCTCTGTCTTTATCACCCTATACCACTCTCTCTGTCTTTATCACAATATACCACTCTCTCTGTCTTTATCACCCTATACCACTCTCTCTCTGTCTTTATCACCCTATACCACTCTCTCTGTCTTTATCACCCTATACCACTCTCTCTGTCTTTATCACCCTATACCACTCTCTCTGTCTTTATCACCCTATACCACTCTCTCTGTCTTTATCACCCTATACCACTCTCTCTGTCTTTATCACCCTATACCACTCTCTGTCTTTATCACCACTCTATACCACTCTCTCTCTCTGTCTTTATCACCCTATACCACTCTCTCTGTCTTTATCACCCTATACCACTCTCTGTCTTTATCACCCTATACCACTCTCTCTGTCTTTATCACCCTATACCACTCTGTCTTCATCACCCTATACCACTCTCTCTGTCTTTATCAACCTATACCACTCTCTCTCTGTCTTTATCACCCTATACCACTTACCTCTGTCTTTATCACCCTATACCACTCTCTCTCTGTCTTTATCACAATATACCACTCTCTCTGTCTTTATCACCCTATACCACTCTCTCTGTCTTTATCACACTATACCACTCTCTCTGTCTTTATCACCCTATACCACTCTCTCTCTGTCTTTATCACAATATACCACTCTCTCTGTCTTTATCACCCTATACCACTCTCTCTGTCTTTATCACCCTATACCACTCTCTCTCTGTCTTTATCACACTATACCACTCTCTCTGTCTTTATCACCCTATACCACTCTCTCTGTCTTTATCACCCTTTATACCACTCTCTCTCTCTGTCTTTATCACCCTATACCACTCTCTCTGTCTTTATCACCCTATACCACTCTCTCTCTGTCTTTATCACCCTATACCACTCTCTCTGTCTTTATCACCCTATACTCTCTGTCTTTATCACCCTATACCACTCTCTCTGTCTTTATCACACTATACCACTCTCTCTGTCTTTATCACCCTATACCACTCTCTCTGTCTTTATCACCCTATACCACTCTCTCTGTCTTCTTTATCACCCTATACCACTCTCTCTGTCTTTATCACCCTATACCACTCTCTCTCTGTCTTTATCACCCTATACCACTCTCTCTGTCTTTATCACCCTATACCACTCTCTCTCTGTCTTTATCACCCTATACCACTCTCTCTGTCTTTATCACTCACCCTATACTATACCACTCTCTCTGTCTTTATCACCCTATACCACTCTCTCTCTGTCTTTATCACCCTATACCACTCTCTCTGTCTTTATCACCCTATACCACTCTCTCTCTGTCTTTATCACCCTATACCACTCTCTCTGTCTTTATCACCCTATACCACTCTCTGTCTTTATCACCCTCTATACCACTCTCTCTGTCTTTATCACCTATACCACTCTCTCTGTCTTTATCACCCTATACCACTCTCTCTCTGTCTTTATCACCTATACCACTCTCTCTGTCTTTATCACCCCTATACCACTCTCTCTGTCTTTATCACCCTATACCACTCTCTCTCTGTCTTTATCACACTATACCACTCTCTCTCTGTCTTTATCACACTATACCACTCTCTCTGTCTTTATCACCCTATACCACTCTCTCTGTCTTTATCACCCTATACCACTCTCTCTCTGTCTTTATCACCCTATACCACTCTCTCTCTGTCTTTATCACACTATACCACTCTCTCTCTGTCTTTATCACCCTATACCACTCTCTCTGTCTTTATCACCCTATACCACTCTCTCTGTCTTTATCACCCTATACCACTCTCTCTGTCTTTATCACCCTATACCACTCTCTCTTGTCTTTATCACCCTATACCACTCTCTCTCTGTCTTTATCACCCTATACCACTCTCTGTCTTTATCACCCTATACCACTCTCTCTCTGTCTTTATCACCCTATACCACTCTCTCTGTCTTTATCACCCTATACCACTCTCTCTTGTCTTTATCACCCTATACCACTCTCTTTATCTGTCTTTATCACCCTATACCACTCTCTTCTGTCTTTATCACCCTATACCACTCTCTCTGTCTTTATCACCCTATACCACTCTCTCTCTTGTCTTTATCACCCTATACCACTCTCTCTGTCTTTATCACCCTATACCACTCTCTCTGTCTTTATCACCCTATACCACTCTCTGTCTTTATCACCCTATACCACTCTCTCTCGGTCTTTATCACCCTATACCACTCGGTCTTTATCACCCTATACCACTCTCTCTGTCTTTATCACCCACTCTGTCTTTATCACCATCACCTATACCACTCTCTCGTCTTTATCACCCTATACCACTCTCTCTGTCTTTATCACCCTATACCACTCTCTCGGTCTTTATCACCCTATACCACTCTGTCTTTATCACCCTATACCACTCTCTCTGTCTTTATCACCCTATACCACTCTCTCTGTCTTTATCACCCTATACCACTCTCTCTCTGTCTTTATCACACTATACCACTCTCTCTGTCTTTATCACCCTATACCACTCTCTCTGTCTTTATCACCCTATACCACTCTCTCTCTGTCTTTATCACACTATACCACTCTCTCTCTGTCTTTATCACCCTATACCACTCTCTCTGTCTTTATCACCCTATACCACCACTCTCTGTCTTTATCACCCTATACCACTCTCTCTGGTCTTTATCACCCTACCACTCTCTCTCTGTCTTTATCACACTATACCACTCTCTCTGTCTTTATCACCCTATACCACTCTCTCTCTGTCTTTATCACCCTATACCACTCTCTCTCTGTCTTTATCACCCTATACCACTCTCTCTGTCTTTATCACCCTATACCACTCTCTCTCTGTCTTTATCACCCTATACCACTCTCTCTCTGTCTTTATCACCCTATACCACTCTCTCTGTCTTTATCACCCTATACCACTCTCTCTGTCTTTATCACCCTATACCACTCTCTGTCTCTGTCTTTATCACCCTATACCACTCTCTCTGTCTTTATCACCCTATACCACTCTCTCTGTCTTTATCACCCTATACCACTCTCTCTCTGTCTTTATCACCCTATACCACTCTCTCTGTCTTTATCACCCTATACCACTCTCTCGGTCTTTATCACCCTATACCACTCTGTCTTTATCACCCTATACCACTCTCTCTGTCTTTATCACACTATACCACTCTCTCTGTCTTTATCACCCTATACCACTCTCTCTCTGTCTTTATCACCCTATACCACTCTCTCTGTCTTTATCACCCTATACCACTCTCTCGGTCTTTATCACCCTATACCACTCTGTCTTTATCTCCCTATACCACTCTCTCTGTCTTTATCACACTGTACCACTCTCTCTCTTTCTTTATCACACTATACCACTCTCTCTCTGTCTTTATCACCCTATACCACTCTCTCGGTCTTTATCACCCTATACCACTCTGTCTTTATCACCCTATACCACTCTCTCTGTCTTTATCACCCTATACCACTCTCTCTGTCTTTATCACCCTATACCACTCTCTCTGTCTTTATCACCCTATACCACTCTCTCTGTCTTCATCACCCTATACCACTCTCTGTCTTCATCACCCTATACCACTCTCTGTCTTCATCACCCTATACCACTCTCTCTGTCTTTATCACCCTATACCACTCTCTCTCTGTCTTTATCACAATATACCACTCTCTCTGTCTTTATCACACCTATACCACTCTCTCTGTCTTCATCACACTATACCACTCTCTCTGTCTTTATCACCCTATACCACTCTCTCTCTTCATCACTCTCTGTACCAATTTCTCTGTCTTTATCAACCTATACCACTCTCTCTGTCTTCATCACAATATACCACTCTCTCTGTCTTCATCACAATATACCACTCTCTCTGTCTTTATCACCCTATACCACTCTCTCTGTCTTTATCACCCTATACCACTCTCTCTCTCTGTCTTTATCACAATATACCACTCTCTCTCTGTCTTTATCATATACCACTCTCTGTCTTCATCACCCTATACCACTCTCTGTCTTTATCACCCTATACCACTATCACCCTATACCACTCTCTGTCTTTATCACCCTATACCACTATACCACCACTATCTCTGTCTTTATCACCCTATACCACTCTCTGTCTTCATCACAATATACCACTCTCTCTGTCTTTATCACCCTATACCACTCTCTCTGTCTTCATCACAATATACCACTCTCTCTGTCTTTATCAACCTATACCACTCTCTCTGTCTTCATCACAATATACCACTCTCTGTCTTCATCACAATATACCACTCTCTCTCTGTCTTTATCAACCTATACCACTCTCTCTGTCTTCATCACAATATACCACTCTCTCTGTCTTTATCAACCTATACCACTCTCTCTGTCTTCATCACAATATACCACTCTCTCTCTGTCTTTATCAACCTATACCACTCTCTCTGTCTTCATCACAATATACCACTCTCTCTGTCTTTATCACCCTATACCACTCTCTCTGTCTTTATCACCCTATACCACTCTCTCTCTGTCTTTATCACCCTATACCACTCTCTCTTGTCTTTATCACCCTATACCACTCTCTCTTGTCTTTATCACCCTATACCACTCTCTCTCTGTCTTTATCACCCTATACCACTCTCTCTTGTCTTTATCACCCTATACCACTCTCTTTTGTCTTTATCACCCTATACCACTCTCTCTGTCTTTATCACCCTATACCACTCTCTCTTGTCTTTATCACCCTATACCACTCTCTCTGTCTTTATCACCCTATACCACTCTCTCTCTGTCTTTATCACCCTATACCACTCTCTCTGTCTTTATCACCCTATACCACTCTCTCTTGTCTTTATCACCCTATACCACTCTCTCTGTCTTTATCACCCTATACCACTCTCTCTTGTCTTTATCACCCTATACCACTCTCTCTCTGTCTTTATCACACTATACCACTCTCTCTGTCTTTATCACCCTATACCACTCTCTCTCTGTCTTTATCACCCTATACCACTCTCTCTCTGTCTTTATCACCCTATACCACTCTCTCTCTGTCTTTATCACCCTATACCACTCTCTCTGTCTTTATCACCCTATACCACTCTCTCTCTGTCTTTATCACCCTATACCACTCTCTCTCTGTCTTTATCACCCTATACCACTCTCTCTGTCTTTATCACCCTATACCACTCTCTGTCTTTATCACCCTATACCACTCTCTCGGTCTTTATCACCCTATACCACTCTCTCTGTCTTTATCACCTATACCACTCTCTCTCTCTTTATCACCCTATACCACTCTCTCTGTCTTTATCACCCTATACCACTCTCTCTCTCTGTCTTTATCACCCTATACCACTCTCTCTGTCTTTATCACCCTATACCACTCTCTCTGTCTTTATCACCCTATACCACTCTCTCTCTGTCTTTATCACCTATACCACTCTCTCTGTCTTTATCACCCTATACCACTCTCTGTCTTTATCACCCTATACCACTCTCTCTCTGTCTTTATCACCCTATACCACTCTCTCTGTCTTTATCACCCTATACCACTCTCTGTCTTTATCACCCTATACCACTCTCTCTGTCTTTATCACCCTATACCACTCTCTCTCTGTCTTTATCACCCTATACCACTCTCTCTGTCTTTATCACCCTATACCACTCTCTCGGTCTTTATCACCCTATACCACTCTCTCGGTCTTTATCACCCTATACCACTCTGTCTTTATCACCCTGTCTTTATCACCCTATACCACTCTCTCGGTCTTTATCACCCTATACCACTCTGTCTTTATCACCCTATACCACTCTCTCGGTCTTTATCACCCTATACCACTCTCTCTCTGTCTTTATCACCCTATACCACTCTCTGTCTTTATCATCACCACTCTATACTTTATCACTCTACTCTCTGTCTTTATCACCCTATACCACTCTCTCTGTCTTTATCACCCTATACCACTCTCTCTGTCTTTATCACCCTATACCACTCTCTCTCTGTCTTTATCACCCTATACCACTCTCTCTCTGTCTTTATCACCCTATACCACTCTCTCTGTCTTTATCACCCTATACCACTCTCTCTGTCTTTATCACCCTATACCACTCTCTCGTTTATCACCCTATACCACTCTCTCTCTGTCTTTATCACACTATACCACTCTCTCTGTCTTTATCACCTCTATACCACTCTCTCTCTGTCTTTATCACCCTATACCACTCTCTCTGTCTTTATCACCCTATACCACTCTCTCTCTGTCTTTATCACACTATACCACTCTCTCTCTGTCTTTATCACCTATACCACTCTCTCTGTCTTTATCACCCTATACCACTCTCTCTCTGTCTTTATCACCCTATACCACTCTCTCTCTGTCTTTATCACCCTATACCACTCTCTCTGTCTTTATCACCTATACCACTCTCTCTGTCTTTATCACCCTATACCACTCTCTCTCTGTCTTTATCACCCTATACCACTCTCTCTGTCTTTATCACCCTATACCACTCTCTCTGTCTTTATCACCCTATACCACTCTCTCTGTCTTTATCACCCTATACCACTCTCTCTGTCTTTATCACCCTATACCACTCTCTGTCTTTATCACCCTATACCACTCTCTGTCTTTATCACCCTATACCACTCTCTCGGTCTTTATCACCCTATACCACTCTCTCTCTGTCTTTATCACACTATACCACTCTCTCTGTCTTCATCACAATATACCACTCTCTCTGTCTTTATCAACCTATACCACTCTCTCTGTCTTCATCACAATATACCACTCTCTCTGTCTTTATCAACCTATACCACTCTCTCTGTCTTCATCACAATATACCACTCTCTCTGTCTTTATCACCCTATACCACTCTCTCTGTCTTTATCACCCTATACCACTCTCTCTCTGTCTTTATCACACTATACCACTCTCTCTCTGTCTTTATCACCCTATACCACTCTCTCTTGTCTTTATCACCCTATACCACTCTCTCTGTCTTTATCACCCTATACCACTCTCTCTCTGTCTTTATCACCCTATACCACTCTCTCTCTGTCTTTATCACCCTATACCACTCTCTCTGTCTTTATCACCCTATACCACTCTCTCTGTCTTTATCACCCTATACCACTCTCTCTGTCTTTATCACCCTATACCACTCTCTCTGTGTCTTTATCACCCTATACCACTCTCTCTTGTCTTTATCACCCTATACCACTCTCTCTGTCTTTATCACCCTATACCACTCTCTCGGTCTTTATCACCCTATACCACTCTGTCTTTATCACCCTGTCTTTATCACCCTATACCACTCTCTCTGTCTTTATCACCCTATACCACTCTCTCTCTTTATCACCCTATACCACTCTGTCTTTATCACCCTATACCACTCTCTCTGTCTTTATCACCCTATACCACTCTCTCTCTGTCTTTATCACCCTATACCACTCTCTCTCTGTCTTTATCACACTATACCACTCTCTCTGTCTTTATCACCCTATACCACTCTCTGTCTTTATCACCCTATACCACTCTCTCTCTGTCTTTATCACACTATACCACTCTCTCTCTGTCTTTATCACCCTATACCACTCTCTCTGTCTTTATCACCCTATACCACTCTCTGTCTTTATCACCCTATACCACTCTCTCGGTCTTTATCACCCTATACCACTCTCTCTCTGTCTTTATCACACTATACCACTCTCTCTGTCTTTATCACCCTATACCACTCTCTCTCTGTCTTTATCACCCTATACCACTCTCTCTCTGTCTTTATCACACTATACCACCCTCGCTGTCTTTATCACCCTATACCACACTCGCTGTCTTTATCACCCTATACCACTCTCTCTCTGTCTTTATCACACTATACCACTCTCTCTGTCTTTATCACCCTATACCACTCTCTCTCTGTCTTTATCACCCTATACCACTCTCTCTCTGTCTTTATCACCCTATACCACGCTCTCTCTGTCTTTATCACCCTATACCACTCTCTCTCTGTCTTTATCACCCTATACCACTCTCTCTGTCTTTATCACACTATACCACTCTCTCTCTGTCTTTATCACCCTATACCACTCTCTCTCTGTCTTTATCACCCTATACCACTCTCTGTCTTTATCACCCTATACCACTCTCTGTCTTTATCACCCTATACCACTCCCTCGGTCTTTATCACCCTATACCACTCTCTCTCTGTCTTTATCACACTATACCACTCTCTCTGTCTTTATCACCCTATACAACTCTCTCGGTCTTTATCACCCTATACCACTCTCTCTGTCTTTATCACCCTATACCACTCTCTCTGTCTTTATCACCCTATACCACTCTCTCGGTCTTTATCACCCTATACCACTCTCTCTCTGTCTTTATCACACTATACCACTCTCTCTGTCTTTATCACCCTATACCACTCTCTCTCTGTCTTTATCACCCTATACCACTCTCTCTCTGTCTTTATCACCCTATACCACTCTCTCGGTCTTTATCACCCTATACCACTCTGTCTTTATCACCCTATACCACTCTCTCTGTCTTTATCACACTGTACCACTCTCTCTGTCTTTATCACCCTATACCACTCTCTCTCTGTCTTTATCACCCTATACGACTCTCTCGGTCTTTATCACCCTATACCACTCTGTCTTTATCACCCTATACCACTCTCTCTGTCTTCATCACCCTATACCACTCTCTCTGTCTTCATCACCCTATACCACTCTCTGTCTTCATCACCCTATACCACTCTCTCTGTCTTCATCACCCTATACCACTATCTCTGTCTTCATCACCCTATACCACTCTCTGTCTTCATCACAATATACCACTCTCTCTGTCTTTATCAACCTATACCACTCTCTCTGTCTTCATCACAATATACCACTCTCTCTGTCTTTATCAACCTATACCACTCTCTCTGTCTTCATCACAATATACCACTCTCTCTCTGTCTTTATCAACCTATACCACTCTCTCTGTCTTCATCACAATATACCAATCTCTCTGTCTTTATCAACCTATACCACTCTCTCTGTCTTTATCATCACTGTATATACCACTCTCTCTGTCTTCACATCTGTATACCACTTTCTGTCTTTATCACACCCTATACCACTCTCTCTGTCTTCATCACCCTATACCACTCTCTGTCTTTATCACCCTATACCACTCTCTCTCTGTCTTTATCAACCTATACCACTCTCTGTATTCATCACCCTATACCACTCTCTGTCTTCATCACCCTATACCACTCTCTATGTCTTCATCACCCTATACCACTCTCTGTCTTCATCACCCTATACCACTATCTCTGTCTTTATCACCCTATACCACTCTCTCTGTCTTTATCACAATATACCACTCTCTCTCTTTCTTTATCAACCTATACCACTCTCTCTCTGTCTTTATCACAATATACCACTCTCTCTGTCTTTATCACCCTATACCACCACTCTCTGTCTTTATCATCACAATATACCACTCTCTCTCTGTCTTTATCACCCTATACCACTCTCTCTGTCTTTATCACAATATACCACTCTCTCTGTCTTTATCAACCTATACCACTCTCTCTGTCTTTATCACAATATACCACTCTTCTTTATCACCCTATACCACTCTCTCTGTCTTTATCACCCTATACCACTCTCTCTGTCTTTATCACCCTATACCACTCTCTCTGTCTTTATCACCATACCACTCTCTCTCTGTCTTTATCACCCTATACCACTCTCTCTGTCTTTATCACCCTATACCACTCTCTCTTGTCTTTATCACCCTATACCACTCTCTCTCTGTCTTTATCACCCTATACCACTCTCTCTTGTCTTTATCACCCTATACCACTCTCTCTTCTTTATCACCCTATACCACTCTCTCTGTCTTTATCACCCTATACCACTCTCTCTCTGTCTTTATCACCCTATACCACTCTCTCTGTCTTTATCACCCTATACCACTCTCTTTATCACCCTATACCACTCTCTCTGTCTTTATCACCCTATACCACGCTCTCTTGTCTTTATCACCCTATACCACTCTCTCTTGTCTTTATCACCCTATACCACTCTCTCTGTCTTTATCACCCTATACCACTCTCTCTCTGTCTTTATCACACTATACAACTCTCTCTGTCTTTATCACCCTATACCACTCTCTCTGTCTTTATCACACTATACCACTCTCTCTGTCTTTATCACCCTATACCACACCCTATACCACTCTCTCTGTCTTTATCACCCTATACCACTCTCTCTGTCTTTATCACCCTATACCACTCTCTCTCTTGTCTTTTCTTTATCACCCTATACCACTCTCTCTGTCTTTATCACACTGTACCACTCTCTCTGTCTTTATCACCCTATACCACTCTCTCTCTGTCTTTATCACCCTATACCACTCTCTCTCTGTCTTTATCACCCTATACCACTCTCTCTGTCTTTATCACCCTATACCACTCTCTCTGTCTTTATCACCCTATACCACTCTCTCTCTGTCTTTATCACCCTATACCACTCTCTCTGTCTTTATCACCCTATACCACTCTCTCTCTGTCTTTATCACCCTATACCACTCTCTCTCTGTCTTTATCACCCTATACCACTCTCTCTCTGTCTTTATCACCCCACTCTCTCTGTCTTTATCACCCTATACCACTCTGTCTTTATCACCCTATACCACTCTCTCGGTCTTTATCACCCTATACCACTCTCTCTGTCTTTATCACCCTATACCACTCTCTCTGTCTTTATCACCCTATACCACTCTCTCTGTCTTTATCACCTATACCACTCTCTCTCTGTCTTTATCACCCTATACCACTCTCTCTGTCTTTATCACCCTATACCACTCTCTCTCTGTCTTTATCACCTATACCACTCTCTCTGTCTTTATCACCCTATACCACTCTCTCTGTCTTTATCACCCTATACCACTCTCTCTCGGTCTTTATCACCCTATACCACTCTCTCGGTCTTTATCACCCTATACCACTCTGTCTTTATCACCCTATACCACTCTCTCTGTCTTTATCACCCTATACCACTCTCTCGGTCTTTATCACCCTATACCACTCTCTCTGTCTTTATCACCCTATACCACTCTCTCTGTCTTTATCACCCTATACCACTCTCTCGGTCTTTATCACCCTATACCACTCTCTCGGTCTTTATCACCCTATACCACTCTCTCTCTGTCTTTATCACCCTATACCTATCACCACTATACCACTCTGTCTTTATCACCCCCACCACTCTCTCGGTCTTTATCACCCTATACCACTCTGTCTTTATCACCCTATACCACTCTCTCTGTCTTTATCACCCTATACCACTCTCTCTCTGTCTTTATCACCCTATACCACTCTCTCTCTGTCTTTATCACACTATACCACTCTCTCTGTCTTTATCACCCTATACCACACTCTCTGTCTTTATCACCCTATACCACTCTCTCTCTGTCTTTATCACACTATACCACTCTCTCTCTGTCTTTATCACCCTATACCACTCTCTCTGTCTTTATCACCCTATACCACTCTCTCTCTGTCTTTATCACACTATACCACTCTCTCTGTCTTTATCACCCTATACCACTCTCTCTCTGTCTTTATCACCCTATACCACTCTCCACTCTGTCTTTATCACCCTATACCACTCTCTCTGTCTTTATCACCCTATACCACTCTCTCTCTCTGTCTTTATCACCCTATACCACTCTCTCTGTCTTTATCACCTATACCACTCTACCACTCTCTGTCTTTATCACCCTATACCACTCTCTGTCTTTATCACCCTATACCACTCTCTCTGTCTTTATCACCCTATACCACTCTCTCTCTGTCTTTATCACACTATACCACTCTCTCTGTCTTTATCACCCTATACCACTCTCTCTCTGTCTTTATCACCCTATACCACTCTCTCTGTCTTTATCACCCTATACCACTCTCTCTGTCTTTATCACACCTATACCACTCTCTCGGTCTTTATCACCCTATACCACTCTCTCCACTCTCTCTGTCTTTATCACACTATACCACTCTCTCTGTCTTTATCACCCTATACCACTCTCTCTCTGTCTTTATCACCCTATACCACTCTCTCTGTCACCCTATACCATCTCTCTCTGTCTTTATCACCATACCACTCTCTCTGTCTTTATCACCCTATACCACTCTCTCTGTCTTTATCACCCTATACCACTCTCTCTCTGTCTTTATCACCCTATACCACTCTGTCTCTCTGTCTTTATCACCCTATACCACTCTCTCTGTCTTTATCACCCTATACCACTCTCTCTGTCTTTATCACCCACTCTGTCTTTATCATACCACCACTCTCTGTCTTTATCACCCTATACCACTCTCTCTGTCTTTATCACCCTATACCACTCTCTCTCTGTCTTTATCACTCTCACCCTATACCACTCTCTGTCTTTATCACACTATACCACTCTCTGTCTTTATCACCCTATACCACTCTCTCTGTCTTTATCACCCTATACCACTCTCTCTCTGTCTTTATCACCCTATACCACTCTCTCTCTGTCTTTATCACCCTATACCACTCTCTCTCTGTCTTTATCACCCTATACCACTCTCTCTCTGTCTTTATCACCCTATACCACTCTCTCTGTCTTTATCACCCTATACCACTCTCTCTCTGTCTTTATCACCCCTATACCACTCTCTCTTTCTTTATCACCCTATACCACTCTCTCTCTCTTTATCACCCTATACCACTCTCTCTGTCTTTATCACCCTATACCACTCTCTCTGTCTTTATCACCCTATACCACTCTCTCTGTCTTTATCACCCTATACTTTCTGTCTTTATCACCCTATACCACTCTCTCTGTCTTTATCACCCTATACCACTCTCTCTCTCTCTTTCTTTATCACCCTATACCACTCTCTCTCTGTCTTTATCACCCTATACCACTCTCTCTCTGTCTTTATCACCCTATACCACTCTCTCTGTCTTTATCACCCTATACCACTCTCTCTCTGTCTTTATCACCTATACCACTCTCTCTCTGTCTTTATCACCCTATACCACTCCACTCTGTCTTTATCACCCTATACCACTCTCTCTGTCTTTATCACCCTATACCACTCTCTCTGTCTTTATCACCCTATACCACTCTCTCTCTGTCTTTATCACCTATATACCACTCTCTCTGTCTTTATCACCCTATACCACTCTCTCTGTCTTTATCACCTATACCACTCTGTCTTTATCACCCTATACCACTCTCTGTCTTTATCACCCTATACCACTCTCTCTGTCTTTATCACCCTATACCACTCACCTCCACTCTCTGTCTTTATCACCCTATACCACTCTCTCTGTCTTTATCACCCTATACCACTCTCTCTGTCTTTATCACCCTATACCACTCTCTCTCTGTCTTTATCACCCTATACCACTCTCTCTCTCTGTCTTTATCACCCTATACCACTCTCTCTGTCTTTATCACCTATACCACTCTCTCTGTCTTTATCACTTTATCTTTATCACCTATACCACTCTCTCTGTCTTTATCACCCTATCCACTCTTTATCACCCTATACCACTCTCTCTGTCTTTATCACCCTATACCACTCTCTCTCTGTCTTTATCACCCTATACCACTCTCTCTCTTTATCACCCTATACCACTTTATCACCCTATACCACTCTCTCTGTCTTTATCACCCTATACCACTCTGTCTTTATCACCTATACCACTCTCTCTGTCTTTATCACCTATACCACTCTCTCTCTGTCTTTATCACCTATACCACTCTCTCTCTGTCTTTATCACCCTATACCACTCTCTCTGTCTTTATCACCCTATACCACTCTCTCTGTCTTTATCACCCTATACCACTCTCTCTGTCTTTATCACCCTATACCACTCTCTCTCTGTCTTTATCACCCTATACCACTCTCTCTGTCTTTATCACCCTATACCACTCTCTCTGTCTTTATCACCCTATACCACTCTCTCTGTCTTTATCACCCTATACCACTCTCTCTCTGTCTTTATCACCCTATACCACTCTCTCTGTCTTTATCACCCTATACCACTCTGTCTTTATCACCCTATACCACTCTCTCTGTCTTTATCACCCTATACCACTCTCTCTCTGTCTTTATCACCCTATACCACTCTCTGTCTTTATCACCCTATACCACTCTCTCTCGGTCTTTATCACCCTATACCACTCTCTCTCTGTCTTTATCACACTATACCACTCTCTCTGTCTTTATCACTCTACCACTCTCTCTGTCTTTATCACCCCACTATACCACTATACTCTCTCTGTCTTTATCACCCTATACCACTCTCTCTGTCTTTATCACCCTATACCACTCTCTCTCTGTCTTTATCACCCTATACCACTCTCTCTCTGTCTTTATCACCCTATACCACTCTCTCTGTCTTTATCACCCTATACCACTCTCTCTGTCTTTATCACCCTATACCACTCTCTGTCTTTATCACCCTATACCACTCTCTCTGTCTTTATCACCCTATACCACTCTCTCTATACCACTCTGTCTTTATCACCCTATACCACTCTCTCTGTCTTTATCACCCTATACCACTCTCTCTCTGTCTTTATCACCCTATACCACTCTCTCTCTGTCTTTATCACCCTATACCACTCTCTCTGTCTTTATCACCCTATACCACTCTCTCTGTCTTTATCACCCTATACCACTCTCTCTGTCTTTATCACCCTATACCACTCTATACCACTCTCTCTGTCTTTATCACCCTATACCACTCTCTCTCTGTCTTTATCACCCTATACCACTCTCTCTGTCTTTATCACCCTATACCACTCTCTCTGTCTTTATCACCCTATACCACTCTCTCTGTCTTTATCACCCTATACCACTCTCTCTCTGTCTTTATCACCTCTCTGTCTTTATCACTATACTCTCTCTGTCTTTATCACCCTATACCACTCTCTCTGTCTTTATCACCCTATACCACTCTCTCTGTCTTTATCACCCTATACCACTCTCTCTCTGTCTTTATCACCCTATACCACTCTCTCTGTCTTTATCACCCTATACCACTCTGTCTTTATCACCCCACTCTTTATCACCCTATACCACTCTCTCTGTCTTTATCACCCTATACCACTCTGTCTTTCTTTATCACCCTATACCACTCTCTCTGTCTTTATCACCCTATACCACTCTCTCTCTGTCTTTATCACCCTATACCACTCTCTCTGTCTTTATCACCCTATACCACTCTCTCTGTCTTTATCACCACTCTACTCTGTCTTTATCACCCTATACCACTCTCTCTGTCTTTATCACCCTATACCACTCTCTCTGTCTTTATCACCCTATACCACTCTCTCTGTCTTTATCACCCTATACCACTCTCTCTCTGTCTTTATCACCCTATACCACTCTCTCTGTCTTTATCACCCTATACCACTCTCTCTGTCTTTATCACCCTATACCACTCTCTCTGTCTTTATCACCCTATACCACTCTCTCTGTCTTTATCACCTATACCACTCTCTCTGTCTTTATCACCCTATACCACTCTCTCTCTGTCTTTATCACCCTATACCACTCTCTGTCTTTATCACCCTATACCACTCTCTGTCTTTATCACCCTATACCACTCTCTGTCTTTATCACCCTATACCACTCTCTCGGTCTTTATCACCCTATACCACTCTCTCTCTGTCTTTATCACCCTATACCACTCTCTCTGTCTTTATCACCCTATACCACTCTCTCTGTCTTTATCACCCTATACCACTCTCTCTGTCTTTATCACCCTATACCACTCTCTCTGTCTTTATCACCCTATACCACTCTCTCTGTCTTTATCACCCTATACCACTCTCTCTCTGTCTTTATCACACTATACCACTCTCTCTGTCTTTATCACCCTATACCACTCTCTCTCTGTCTTTATCACCCTATACCACTCTCTCTCTCTGTCTTTATCACCCTATACCACTCTCTCTCTGTCTTTATCACACTATACCACTCTCTCTGTCTTTATCACCCTATACCACTCTCTCTGTCTTTATCACACTGTACCACTCTCTCTCTTTCTTTATCACACTATACCACTCTCTCTCTGTCTTTATCACCCTATACCACTCTCTCTCTGTCTTTATCACCCTATACCACTCTCTCTGTCTTTATCACCCTATACCACTCTCTCTCTGTCTTTATCACCCTATCTCTCTGTCTTTATCACCCTATACCACTCTCTCTCTGTCTTTATCACCCTATACCACTCTCTCGTCTTTATCACCCTATACCACTCTCTTTATCTTTATCACACCTATACCACTCTCTCTGTCTTTATCACCCTATACCACTCTCTCTTTCTTTATCACCCTATACCACTCTGTCTTTATCACCCTATACCACTCTCTCTGTCTTTATCACCCTATACCACTCTCTCTCTGTCTTTATCACCCTTTATACCATACTCTCTCTGTCTTTATCACCCTATACCACTCTCTCTCTGTCTTTATCACCCTATACCACTCTCTCTGTCTTTATCACCCTATACCACTCTCTCTCTGTCTTTATCACCCTATACCACTCTCTCTCTGTCTTTATCACCCTATACCACTCTCTCTGTCTTTATCACCCTATACCACTCTGTCTTTATCACCCTATACCACTCTCTCTGTCTTTATCACCCTATACCACTCTCTCTCGGTCTTTATCACCCTATACCACTCTCTCTCTGTCTTTATCACCCTATACCACTCTCTCTGTCTTTATCACCCTATACCACTCTCTCTCGTCTTTATCACCCTATACCACTCTCTCTCTGTCTTTATCACCCTATACCACTCTCTCTGTCTTTATCACCCTATACCACTCTCTCTGTCTTTATCACCCTATACCACTCTCTCTGTCTTTATCACCCTATACCACTCTCTCTGTCTTTATCACACTATACCACTCTCTCGTCTTTATCACCCTATACCACTCTCTCTGTCTTTATCACCCTATACCACTCTCTCTGTCTTTATCACCCTATACCACTCTCTCTGTCTTTATCACCCTATACCACTCTCTCTCTCTGTCTTTATCACCCTATACCACTCTCTCTCTGTCTTTATCACACTATACCACTCTCTCTGTCTTTATCACCCTATACCACTCTCTCGGTCTTTATCACCCTATACCACTCTCTCTGTCTTTATCACCCTATACCACTCTCTCTGTCTTTATCACCCTATACCACTCTCTCTGTCTTTATCACCCTATACCACTCTCTCTCTGTCTTTATCACCCTATACCACTCTCTCTCTGTCTTTATCACCCTATACCACTCTCTCTGTCTTTATCACCCTATACCACTCTCTCTGTCTTTATCACCCTATACCACTCTCTCTGTCTTTATCACCCTATACCACTCTCTCGGTCTTTATCACCCTATACCACTCTGTCTTTATCACCCTATACCACTCTCTCTGTCTTTATCACCCTATACCACTCTCTGTCTTTATCACCCTATACCACTCTCTCTGTCTTTATCACCCTATACCACTCTCTCTCTGTCTTTATCACCCTATACCACTCTCTCTGTCTTTATCACCCTATACCACTCTGTCTTTATCACCCTATACCACTCTCTCGGTCTTTATCACCCTATACCACTCTCTCTGTCTTTATCACCCTATACCACTCTCTCTCTGTCTTTATCACCCTATACCACTCTCTGTCTTTATCACCCTATACCACACTCTCTGTCTTTATCACCCTATACCACTCTCTCTCTGTCTTTATCACCCTATACCACTCTCTCTGTCTTTATCACCCTATACCACTCTCTCTCTGTCTTTATCACCCTATACCACTCTCTCTCTGTCTTTATCACCCTATACCACTCTCTCTGTCTTTATCACCCTATACCACTCTCTCTGTCTTTATCACCCTACTATACCACTCTCTCTCTGTCTTTATCACCTATACCACTCTCTCTGTCTTTATCACCCTATACCACTCTCTCTGTCTTTATCACCCTATACCACTCTCTCTCTGTCTTTATCACCCTATACCACTCTCTCTCTCTGTCTTTATCACCCTATACCACTCTCTCTCTGTCTTTATCACCCTATACCACTCTCTCTGTCTTTATCACCCTATACCACTCTCTCTGTCTTTATCACCCTATACCACTCTCTCTCTGTCTTTATCACCCTATACCACTCTCTCTGTCTTTATCACCCTATACCACTCTCTCTGTCTTTATCACCCTATACCACTCTCTCTCTGTCTTTATCACCCTATACCACTCTCTCTGTCTTTATCACCCTATACCACTCTCTCTCTGTCTTTATCACCCTATACCCTCTCTCTCTGTCTTTATCACCCTATACCACTCTCTTTATCACCCTGTCTTTATCACCCTATACCACTCTCTCTCGGTCTTTATCACCCTATACCACTCTCTGTCTTTATCACACTATACCACTCTCTCTGTCTTTATCACCCTATACCACTCTCTCGTCTTTATCACCCTATACCACTCTCTCTCTGTCTTTATCACCCTATACCACTCTCTCTGTCTTTATCACCCTATACCACTCTCTCTGTCTTTATCACCCTATACCACTCTCTCTGTCTTTATCACCCTATACCACTCTCTCTGTCTTTATCACCCTATACCACTCTCTCTCTCTGTCTTTATCACCCTATACCACTCTCTCTCTGTCTTTATCACACTATACCACTCTCTCTGTCTTTATCACCCTATACCACTCTCTCGGTCTTTATCACCCTATACCACTCTGTCTTTATCACCCTATACCACTCTCTCTGTCTTTATCACCCTATACCACTCTCTCTGTCTTTATCACCCTATACCACTCTCTCTCTGTCTTTATCACCCTATACCACTCTCTCTCTGTCTTTATCACCCTATACCACTCTCTCTGTCTTTATCACCCTATACCACTCTCTCTGTCTTTATCACCCTATACCACTCTCTCTGTCTTTATCACCCTATACCACTCTCTCTGTCTTTATCACCCTATACCACTCTCTCTGTCTTTATCACCTATACCACTCTCTCTCTGTCTTTATCACCCTATACCACTCTCTCTGTCTTTATCACCCTATACCACTCTCTCTGTCTTTATCACCCTATACCACTCTCTCTCTGTCTTTATCACCCTATACCACTCTCTCTGTCTTTATCACCCTATACCACTCTCTCTCTGTCTTTATCACCCTATACCACTCTCTCTGTCTTTATCACCTATACCACTCTCTCTCTCTGTCTTTATCACCCTATACCACTCTCTCTCTGTCTTTATCACCCTATACCACTCTCTCTCTGTCTTTATCACCCTATACCACTATCACCACTCTCTCTGTCTTTATCACCCTATACCACTCTCTCTGTCTTTATCACCTATACCACTCTCTCTGTCTTTATCACCTATACCACTCTCTCTGTCTTTATCACCCTATACCACTCTCTCTGTCTTTATCACCCTATACCACTCTCTCTGTCTTTATCACACTATACTATACCACTCTCTCTCTGTCTTTATCACCCTATACCACTCTCTCTCTGTCTTTATCACCCTATACCACTCTCTCTGTCTTTATCACCCTATACCACTCTCTCTGTCTTTATCACCTATACCACTCTCTCTGTCTTTATCACCCTATACCACTCTCTCTGTCTTTATCACCTATACCACTCTCTCTGTCTTTATCACCTATACCACTCTCTGTCTTTATCACCCTATACCACTCTCTCTGTCTTTATCACCCTATACCACTCTCTCTTTCTTTATCACCCTATACCACTCTCTCTCTGTCTTTATCACCCTATACCACTCTCTCTGTCTTTATCACCCTATACCACTCTCTCTGTCTTTATCACCCTATACCACTCTCTCTGTCTTTATCACCCTATACCACTCTCTCTGTCTTTATCACCCTATACCACTCTGTCTTTATCACCCTATACCACTCTCTCTCGGTCTTTATCACCTATACCACTCTCTCTGTCTTTATCACCCTATACCACTCTCTCTCTGTCTTTATCACCCTATACCACTCTCTCTGTCTTTATCACCCTATACCACTCTCTCTGTCTTTATCACCCTATACCACTCTTTATCACTATACCACTCTCTGTCTTTATCACCCTATACCACTCTCTCTGTCTTTATCACCCTTACCACTCTCTGTCTTTATCACCACCACTCTCTCTGTCTTTATCACCCTATACCACTCTCTCTGTCTTTATCACCCTATACCACTCTGTCTTTATCACCCTATACCACTCTCTCTGTCTTTATCACCCTATACCACTTTATCACCCTATACCACTCTCTTCTTTATCACCCTATACCACTCTCTCTGTCTTTATCACCCTATACCACTCTCTCTCTGTCTTTATCACCCTATACCACTCTCTCTGTCTTTATCACCCTATACCACTCTCTCTGTCTTTATCACCCTATACCACTCTCTCTCTGTCTTTATCACCCTATACCACTCTCTCTCTGTCTTTATCACCCTATACCACTCTCTCTGTCTTTATCACCCTATACCACTCTCTCTCTTTATCACCCTATACCACTCTCTTCTTTATCACCCTATACCACTCTCTCTCTGTCTTTATCACCCTATACCACTCTCTCTCTGTCTTTATCACCCTATACCACTCTCTCTGTCTTTATCACCCTATACCACTCTCTCTCTGTCTTTATCACCCTATACCACTCTCTCTCTGTCTTTATCACCCTATACCACTCTCTCTCTCTGTCTTTATCACCCTATACCACTCTCTCTCTGTCTTTATCACCCTATACCACTCTCTCTCTGTCTTTATCACCCTATACCACTATACCACTCTCTCTGTCTTTATCACCTATACCACTCTCTCTGTCTTTATCACCCTATACCACCACTCTCTCTGTCTTTATCACCCTATACCACTCTCTCTGTCTTTATCACCCTATACCACTCTCTCTCTGTCTTTATCACCCTATACCACTCTCTCTGTCTTTATCACCCTATACCACTCTCTCTCTGTCTTTATCACCCTATACCACTCTCTCTGTCTTTATCACCCTATACCACTGTCTTTATCACCCTATACCACTCTCTCTGTCTTTATCACACCTATACCACTCTCTGTCTTTATCACCCTATACCACTCTCTCTGTCTTTATCACCCTATACCACTCTCTCTGTCTTTATCACCCTATACCACTCTCTCTCTGTCTTTATCACCCTATACCACTCTCTCTCTGTCTTTATCACCCTATACCACTCTCTCTGTCTTTATCACCCTATACCACTCTCTCTGTCTTTATCACCCTATACCACTCTCTCTGTCTTTATCACCCTATACCACTCTCTCTCTGTCTTTATCAACCTATACCACTCTCTCTCTGTCTTTATCACCCTATACCACTCTCTCTCTGTCTTTATCACCCTATACCACTCTCTCTGTCTTTATCACACTATACCACTCTCTCTGTCTTTATCACCCTATACCACTCTCTCGGTCTTTATCATCCTATACCACTCTGTCTTTATCACCCTATACCACTCTCTCTGTCTTTATCACACTGTACTACTCTCTCTCTTTCTTTATCACACTATACCACTCTCTCTCTGTCTTTATCACCCTATACCACTCTCTCTGTCTTTATCACCCTATACCACTCTCTCTCTGTCTTTATCACCCTATACCACTCTGTCTTTATCACCCTATACCACTCTCTCTGTCTTTATCACCCTATACCACTCTGTCTTTATCACCCTATACCACTCTCTCTGTCTTTATCACCCTATACCACTCTCTCTGTCTTTATCACCCTATACCACTCTCTCTCTGTCTTTATCACCCTATACCACTCTCTCTCTGTCTTTATCACACTATACCACTCTCTCTGTCTTTATCACCCTATACCACTCTCTGTCTTTATCACCCTATACCACTCTCTCTGTCTTTATCACCCTATACCACTCTCTCTGTCTTTATCACACTATACCACTCTCTCTGTCTTTATCACCCTATACCACTCTCTCTCTCTTTATCACCCTATACCACTCTCTCTCTGTCTTTATCACACTATACCACTCCTCTCTGTCTTTATCACCCTATACCACTCTGTCTTTATCACCCTATACCACTCTCTCTCTGTCTTTATCACCCTATACCACTCTCTCTCTGTCTTTATCACCCTATACCACTCTCTCTGTCTTTATCACCCTATACCACTCTCTCTCTGTCTTTATCACCCTATACCACTCTCTCTCTGTCTTTATCACCCTATACCACTCTCTCTCTGTCTTTATCACCCTATACCACTCTCTCTGTCTTTATCACACTATACCACTCTCTCTCTGTCTTTATCACCCTATACCACTCTCTCTGTCTTTATCACCCTATACCACTCTCTCTGTCTTTATCACCCTATACCACTCTCTCTGTCTTTATCACCCTATACCACTCTCTCTCTCTTTATCACCCTATACCACTCTCTCTGTCTTTATCACCCTATACCACTTTATCTCTCTGTCTTTATCACCCTATACCACTCTCTCTCGGTCTTTATCACCCTATACCACTCTCTCTGTCTTTATCACCTATACCACTCTCTGTCTTTATCACCCTATACCACTCTCTCTCTGTCTTTATCACACTATACCACTCTCTCTGTCTTTATCACCCTATACCACTCTTTACTCTCTGTCTTTATCACCCTATACCACTCTCTCTCTCTGTCTTTATCACCCTATACCACTCTCTCTCTGTCTTTATCACCCTATACCACTCTCTCTGTCTTTATCACCCTATACCACTCTCTCTCTGTCTTTATCACCCTATACCACTCTCTCTTTATCACCTATACCACTCTCTCTGTCTTTATCACCACTATACCACTCTCTGTCTTTATCACCCTATACCACTCTCTCTGTCTTTATCACCCTATACCACTCTCTCTCTGTCTTTATCACCCTATACCACTCTCTCTCTTTATCACCTATACCACTCTCTGTCTTTATCACCCTATACCACTCTCTCTGTCTTTATCACCCTATACCATACTTTATCACTCCACTCTCTCTGTCTTTATCACCCTATACCACTCTCTCTGTCTTTATCACCCTATACCACTCTCTCTCTGTCTTTATCACCCTATACCACTCTATACCACTCTGTCTTTATCACCCTATACCACTCTCTCTCTGTCTTTATCACCCTATACCACTCTCTCTGTCTTTATCACCCTATACCACTCTCTCTGTCTTTATCACCTATACCACTCTCTCTCTGTCTTTATCACCCTATACCACTCTCTCTGTCTTTATCACCCTATACCACTCTCTCTCTGTCTTTATCACCCTATACCACTCTCTCTGTCTTTATCACCCTATACCACTCTCTCTTTCTTTATCACCCTATACCACTCTCTGTCTTTATCACCCTATACCACTCTCTCTCTGTCTTTATCACCCTATACCACTCTCTCTGTCTTTATCACCCTATACCACTCTCTCTGTCTTTATCACCCTATACCACTCTCTCTGTCTTTATCACCCTATACCACTCTCTCTCTGTCTTTATCACCCTATACCACTCTCTCTGTCTTTATCACCCTATACCACTCTCTCTGTCTTTATCACCCTATACCACTCTCTCTCTGTCTTTATCACCTATACCACTCTCTCTGTCTTTATCACCCTATACCACTCTCTCTGTCTTTATCACCCTATACCACTCTCTCTCTGTCTTTATCACACTATACCACTCTCTCTCTGTCTTTATCACCTATACCACTCTCTCTCTGTCTTTATCACCCTATACCACTCTCTCTCTGTCTTTATCACCTATACCACTCTCTCTCTGTCTTTATCACCCTATACCACTCTCTCTGTCTTTATCACCCTATACCACTCTCTCTCTGTCTTTATCACCCTATACCACTCTCTCTTTATCACCCTATCTTTATCACCCTATACCACTCTCTCTGTCTTTATCACCCTATACCACTCTCTCTCTGTCTTTATCACCCTATACCACTCTCTCTGTCTTTATCACCCTATACCACTCTCTCTCTGTCTTTATCACCCTATACCACTCTCTCTGTCTTTATCACCCTATACCACTCTCTCGGTCTTTATCACCCTATACCACTCTGTCTTTATCACCCTATACCACTCTCTCTGTCTTTATCACACTGTACCACTCTCTCGGTCTTTATCACCCTATACCACTCTCTCTCTGTCTTTATCACACTATACCACTCTCTCTGTCTTTATCACCCTATACCACTCTCTCTCTGTCTTTATCACCCTATACCACTCTCTCTCTGTCTTTATCACCCTATACCACTCTCTCTCTGTCTTTATCACACTATACCACTCTCTCTCTGTCTTTATCACCCTATACCACTCTCTCTGTCTTTATCACCCTATACCACTCTCTCGGTCTTTATCACCCTATACCACTCTGTCTTTATCACCCTATACCACTCTCTCTGTCTTTATCACCCTATACCACTCTCTCTGTCTTTATCACCCTATACCACTCTCTCTCTGTCTTTATCACCTATACCACTCTCTCTCTGTCTTTATCACCCTATACCACTCTCTCTGTCTTTATCACCCTATACCACTCTCTGTCTTTATCACCCTATACCACTCTCTCTGTCTTTATCACCCTATACCACTCTCTCTGTCTTTATCACCCTATACCACTCTCTCTGTCTTTATCACCCTATACCACTCTCTGTCTTTATCACTCTCTATACCACTCTCTTTATCTCTACCACTCTGTCTTTATCACCTATACCACTCTCTCTGTCTTTATCACCCTATACCACTCTCTCTCTGTCTTTATCACCCTATACCACTCTCTCTGTCTTTATCACCCTATACCACTCTCTCTGTCTTTATCACCCTATACCACTCTCTCTGTCTTTATCACCCTATACCACTCTCTCTGTCTTTATCACCCTATACCACTCTCTCTCTGTCTTTATCACCCTATACCACTCTCTCTGTCTTTATCACTATACCACTCTCTCTGTCTTTATCACCTATACCACTCTCTCTCTGTCTTTATCACCCTATACCACTCTCTCTGTCTTTATCACCCTATACCACTCTCTCTGTCTTTATCACCTATACCACTCTCTCTGTCTTTATCACCCTATACCACTCTCTCTTCTTTATCACCCTATACCACTCTGTCTTCTTTATCACCCTATACCACTCTCTCTGTCTTTATCACCCTATACCACTCTCTGTCTTTATCACCCTATACCACTCTCCCTCTGTCTTTATCACCCTATACCACTCTCTCTGTCTTTATCACCCTATACCACTCTCTCTGTCTTTATCACCCTATACCACTCTCTCTTCTTTATCACCCTATACCACTACTCTCTCTGTCTTTATCACCCTATACCACTCTCTCTGTCTTTATCACCCTATACCACTCTCTCTGTCTTTATCACCCTATACCACTCTCTGTCTTTATCTCTCTGTCTTTATCACCCTATACCACTCTCTCTGTCTTTATCACCCTATACCACTCTCTTTATCACCCTATACCACTCTCTCTCTGTCTTTATCACCCTATACCACTCTCTCTGTCTTTATCACCCTATACCACTCTCTCTCTGTCTTTATCACCCTATACCACTCTCTCTGTCTTTATCACCCTATACCACTCTCTCTCTTTATCATATACCACTCTTTATGTCTCTCTCTGTCTTTATCACCTATACCACTCTCTCTGTCTTTATCACCCTATACCACTCTCTCTCTGTCTTTATCACTATACCACTCTCTCTGTCTTTATCACCCTATACCACTCTCTCTGTCTTTATCACCCTATACCACACTCTCTCTGTCTTTATCACCCTATACCACTCTCTCTGTCTTTATCACCCTATACCACTCTCTCTCTGTCTTTATCACCCTATACCACTCTCTCTCTCTGTCTTTATCACCCTATACCACTCTCTCTGTCTTTATCACCCTATACCACTCTCTCTGTCTTTATCACCCTATACCACTCTCTCTGTCTTTATCACCCTATACCACTCTCTGTCTTTATCACACTATACCACTCTCTCTCTGTCTTTATCACACTATACCACTCTCTCTGTCTTTATCACCCTATACCACTCTCTCTCTGTCTTTATCACCCTATACCACTCTCTCTCTGTCTTTATCACCCTATACCACTCTCTCTGTCTTTATCACCTATACCACTCTCTCTGTCTTTATCACCCTATACCACTCTCTCTCTGTCTTTATCACCCTATACCACTCTCTCTGTCTTTATCACCCTATACCACTCTCTCTGTCTTTATCACCATACCACTCTCTCTGTCTTTATCACCCTATACCACTCTCTCTGTCTTTATCACCCTATACCACTCTCTCTGTCTTTATCACCCTATACCACTCTCTCTGTCTTTATCACCCTATACCACTCTCTCTCTGTCTTTATCACCCTATACCACTCATCACCCTATACCACTCTCTCTGTCTTTATCACCCTATACCACTCTCTCTCTGTCTTTATCACCCTATACCACTCTCTCTGTCTTTATCACCCTATACCACTCTCTCTGTCTTTATCACCCTATACCACTCTCTCTCTGTCTTTATCACCCTATACCACTCTGTCTTTATCACCCTATACCACTCTCTCTCTGTCTTTATCACCCTATACCACTCTCTCGTCTTTATCACCCTATACCACTCTCTGTCTTTATCACCCTATACCACTCTGTCTTTATCACCCTATACCACTCTCTCTGTCTTTATCACCCTATACCACTCTCTCTGTCTTTATCACCCTATACCACTCTCTCGGTCTTTATCACCCTATACCACTCTGTCTTTATCACACTATACCACTCTCTCTGTCTTTATCACCCTATACCACTCTCTGTCTTTATCACCCTATACCACTCTCTCTCGGTCTTTATCACCCTATACCACTCTCTCGCTGTCTTTATCACACTATACCACTCTCTCTGTCTTTATCACCCTATACCACTCTCTCTCTGTCCTTATCACATTATACCACTCTCTCTCTGTCTTTATCACCCTATACCACTCTCTCTGTCTTTATCACACTATACCATCTCTCTGTCTTTATCACCCTATACCACTCTCTCTCTCTGTCTTTATCACCCTATACCACTCTCTCTCTCTGTCTTTATCACCCTATACCACTCTCTCTCTGTCTTTATCACCCTATACCACTCTCTCTCTGTCTTTATCAGTGCCTTAGACCGCTGCGCCACTTGGGAGGCCAGAAAGGCTATTGTTTAAATCATCTTTTGGATTGACAACATAAACTCACCTCAGCTGCTAAATGTTATATGATCATACAGCAAGTGAGATATACAATTTAGAGTAAAATATAATGAATTAAGCAGGTGAGTTGACTGAGCCTATCAATAGCCCTCCTTGCCTTCCTCTGCACTCTCAGCATGGACAACTGAGGCCAGTCCTGGAGCGTAGGCTTGCTGTGTCTGTGCTGGATGGGCCCCTTTGCGGAGCTCCTCCCCTGGGCCCTGTCGACACCATGGGGGCTCCCTTTGTCAGCAGGCCCAGTGCTGCATAGGGCCATGGGCAGACATAACCAAATGCCAAGAAGAACCTTCTCCACAGGTTATGGTTACAAACACTGGACCTTCGTGTTGAGTGAGAGTAAATGGTTGAGTGTGACGGTCTGCCAGTCCCCAGGGTGGGGAATCTACATTGAAATGTAACCTCATAGAGAGGAGCGTAAGAGGAAAAAAGAGGAGTGCAGAGCGGCATCCTGTGGGGTGAGATGGAAAGGGCTGCTGTGGCACACAGTGCAAGATGGAAAACCCCTGCTGAGTAATCAGAGATAGTGTACAGGCCCTGCGTCTAGCCCTGACTGAGACTATTGCTCTGGTCTAACCAATGCAGTGAGGGACTACAATCAGGGAGATTATTTATTTGACTTTATGGGGCGTCATGGTGATCAGCCCCCCCGAGACAGACTGAGTGTTGTGTACAGACCCAGGTCAGGTGGAGTGTAGAGAGGGTCACCTTTACCCTGGCCACACCAGGAGGGTATCCAGTTTACTAGCTATCCTGCCTGACCTCTCATCACCATGCCCCTCTATCTTTCACCCTTCCTCCGCCTCGCTCTTTTCATCCGCCCATCACAGGGAGAGTTGAAAGCAAATAATATAATGGCGGTACAGAATTGGCCGGCAGCGTCCTGTGCTTTCCCTCCTACAATGGCAACATGGACGCCTTTGAAAAGAGGATAGTATTCAAACATCAATGAATACTGTGGACGCTGCTTTGAATCTGGGTTATCAAACAGAGGCTGTGAATGGAAAACATGGTAAGGATAAAATAATATGTATGTGTTGTGGCTGTTTTAATAGTCATGTACTTCTGAAATTGCCAAGGGATCTAAGAACTATTTCCATAATTGTGCAACACACAAACACACACTTGCATATCCACAAGGAACAGTAGTGAATTTCTACCCCAGCTAATTTCAGCAGTGTGCTCTATCATAGAAAAAATTGCAATTACATAAGGTCCTTTGTGCATGGGATTAGTCCATTTCTCTCATTCAGTTTCACTTGTACAGTGCATTCGGGAAGTATTCAGACCCCTTTACTGTTACGTTACAGTCTTATTCTAAAATGGAATCAATTGTTTTCCCCCTCATCAATCTACACACAATACCCCATAATGACAAAGAAAAACAGGCTTTTAGAAATGTTTGCAAATGCATAAAATAAAACTGAAACCATAATTCATTACATAAAGTTGAAGTCGAAAGTTAACAAACACTTCAGCGAAATACATTTAAACTCCGTTTTTCACAATTCCTGACATTTAATCCTAGTAAAAATGCCCTGTCTTAGGTCAGTTAGGATCACCACTTTATTTTAAGAATGTGAAATGTCAGAATAATAGTAGAGAGAATTATTTAATTCAGCTTTTATTTCTTTCATCACATTCCCAGTGGGTCAGAAGTTTACATACACTCAATTTGTATTTGGGATCATTGCCTTTAAATTGCTTTACTTGGGTCAAAAGTTTCAGGTAGCCTTCCACAAGCTTCCCACAATAAGTTGTGTGAATTTTGTCCCATTCCTCCTGACAGAGCTGATATAACTGAGTCAGGTTTGTAAGCCTCCTTGCTCGCACACGCTTTTTTCAGTTCTGCCCACATATTCTCTATAGGATTGAGGTAAGGGCTTTGTGATGGCCACTCCAAAAACTTCACTTTGTTGTCCTTAAGCCATTTTGCCACAACTTTGGAAGTATGCTTGGGGTCATTGTCCCTTTGGAAGACCCATTTGTGACCAAGCTTCAACTTCCTGACTGATGTCTTGAGATGTTGCTTCAATATATCCACATAATAATGCCATCTATTTTGTGAAGTGCACCAGTCCCTCCTGCAGCAAAGCACCTCCACAACATGATGCTGCCACCCAGTGCTTCACGGTTGGGATGGTGTTCTTCCAAACATAACGATGGTCATTATGGCCAAGCAGTTCTATTTTTGTTTCATCAGACCAAAGGACATTTCTCAAAAAAGTACAATCTTTGTCTCCATGTGCAGTTGCAAACCGTAGTCTGGCTTTTTTATGGCGGTTTTGGAGCAGTGGCTTCTTCCTTGCTAAGCGGCCTTTCAGGTTATGTCGATATAGGACTCGTTTTACTGTGGATATAGATACTTTTGTACCTGTTTCCTCCAGCATCTTCACAGGGTCCTTTGCTGTTGTTCTGGGATGGATTTGCACTTTCGCACCAAAGTACGTTCATCTCTAGGAGACAGAACACGTTTCCTTCCTGAGCGGTATGACGGCTGCGTGGTCCCATGGTGTTTATACTTGCGTACTATTGTTTATACAGATTAACATGGTACCTTCAAGCATTTGGAAAATTGCTCCCAAGGATGAACCAGATTTGTGGTGGTCTACAATTTTTTTTCTGAGTTCTTGGCTGATTTCTTTTGATTTTCCCATGACGTCAAGCAAAGAGGCACTGACTTTGAAGGTAGGCCTTGAAATACATCCACAGGTGTCAATTAGCCTATCAGAAGCTTCTAAAGCCATGACACAATTTTCTGGAATTTTCCAAGCTGTTTAAAGGCACAGTCAACTTACTGTATGTAAACGTCTGACCCACTGGAATGGTGATACAGTGAATCATAAGAGAAACGTTTGTCAGCGATAACAGCCTCGAATATTCTTGGGTATGACGCTACAAACTTGGCACACCTGTATTTGGGGAGTTTCTCCCATTCTTCTCTGCAGATCCTCTCAAGCTCTGTCAGGTTGGATGGGGAGCATCACTGCACAGCTATTTTCAGGTCTCTCCAGAGATGTTCGATCGGGTTCAAGTCCGGGCTCTGGCTGAGCCACTCAAGGACATTCAGAGACTTGTCCTGAAGCCACTCCTGCGTTGTCTTGGCGGTGTGTGTAAAGGTCGTTGGTGGAAGAAGGTGAGGACCAAGGTGCAGCATGGTACGTGTTCGGCATTTTATTAAATATAACTGAACACTAAATACAAAGTAACAAAAGGCACAACCGAAACAGCTCCGTCAGGTGCAACACACACTAAACAGAAAATAACTACCCAACACCCATAGTGGGAAAACAGGCTGCCTAAGTATGGTTCTCAATCAGAGACAACGATTGCCAGCTGCCTCTGATTGGGAACCATACCAGGCCAAACACATAGAAATAGAAAACATAGAACACAAAACATAGAATTCCCACCCCAATTCACGCCCTGACCATACTAAAATAGAGACATAAAAAGGGAACTAAGGTCAGGACATGACAGTGTGCTTAGGGCCGTTGTCCTGTTGGAAGATTAACCTTTGCCCTAATCTGAGGTCCTGAGCGCTCTAGAGCAGGTTTTCATTAAGAATCTCTCTGTACTTTTCTCCTTTCATCTATCCCTCGATCCTGACTAGTCTCCTAGTCCCTGCCTCTGAAAAACATCCCCACAGCATAATGCTGCCACCACTATGCTTCACCGTAGGGATGGTGCCAGGTTTCCTCCAGATGTGATGCTTGGCATTCAGACCAAAGAATTCAATCTTGATTTTATCAGACCAGAGAATCTTGTTTTCATGGTCTGAGAGTCCTTTAGGTGCCTTATGGCAAACTCCAAGCAGAGTGTCATGCGCCTTTTACTGAGGAGTGGCTTCTTGGTCATCACCTTGACCAAGGTCCTTCTCCCCCGATTGCTCAGTTTGGCCAGGCGGCTAGCTCTAGGAGGAGTCTTGGTGGATTCCAAACTTCTTCCATTTAAGAATGATGAAGGCCATTGTGTTCTTGGGGACCTGCACACATTTTTGGTACCCTTCCCCAGATCTGTGCCTCAACACAGTCATGTCGGAGCTCTACGGACAATTCCTTCGACCTCATGGCTTGTTTTTTATTCTGACATGCACAGTCAACTATGGGACCTTATATAGACAGGTGTGTGCCTTTCCAAATCATGTCCAATCAATTGCATTTACCACAGGTGGACTCCAATCAAGTTGTAGAAACATCTCAAGGATAATGATCAATGGAAACAGGATGTACCTGAGCTCAATTTAAGTCTCATAGCAAAGGGTCTGAATACTTATGTAATTAAGGTATATATATATATATATATAAAAATATATATATATAAACATCAATTTTAGAATAAGGCTAACGTAACAACATGAGGGGTCTGAATACTTTCCGAATGCACTGTATATGTCCACACTTACCATAAATTAGATTTGGTAGCTACTAGCTTGTCTAACTTAATGACCTGGATTTGTCTTTCTTTGCAATTAGTTTATGTTTGTTTTTGATCGTTAGCATTTAGCCTCTAACAAAAAAAAGTTAACGTCGGAGGTGTGGATGGGCATGAGTCTCGACAGACCTCAACATGTGATCTTTAACCAGAGATGATGACATTTGTTTCAAATACTGAAACTATCTGGTGGAATCTGATTTGTGGCTACCCGATTGGGCAAGTGACATTTTGTCCCGATTTGTATTTATTTTTTATTGTCTTCAAGACACGTTGAATTGCTTTGACTCTAGTGTTCCATTTGTAGGCCTACATGCGCATTTGCGTAGGAAAAAAGAAAACAAGCCAGGCATCATGCAGTTCTTCTCCATAAATTCCCTTTCCCCTCTGTGTCTCACTCACTCAATTGCGTTCTGACCACTCCCTCTACACACGTGTCCAGAGTGCACACACACACACATTCAGTAAAAGGCACATGACAGCCCGCCTGGAGTTTGCCAAAAGGCACCTAAAGGATTCCGACCATGAGAAACATGATTCTCTGGTCTGATGAAACCAAGATTGAACTCTTTGGCCTGAATGCCAAGAGTCACGCCTGGAGGAAGCATGGTGGTGGCAGCATCATGCTGTGGGGATGTTTTTCATCAGCAGGGACTGGGAGACTAGTCAGGATTAAGGGAAAGATGAACAGAGCCTCCCGGGTGGCGCAGTGGTCTAGGGTACTGCATCGCAACGCTAGCTGTGCCACCAGAGACTCTGGGTTTGCGCCCAGGCTCTGTCGCAGCCGGCCGCGACCGGGAGGTCCGTGGGGCGACGCACAATTGGCCTAACGTCGTCCGGGTTAGTCCGGTAGGGATATCCTTGTCTCATCGCGCACCAGCAACTCCTGTGGCAGGCCGGGCGCAGTGCACGCAAGGTCGCCAGGTGCACGGTATTTCCTCCGACACATTGGTGCGGCTGGCTTCCGGGTTGGATGCGCGCTGTGTTAAGAAGCAGTGCGGTTTGGTTGGGTTGTGTTTCGGAGGACGCATGGCTTTCGACCTTCGTCTCTCCCGAGCCCGTACGGGAGTTGTAGCGATGAGACAAGATAGTAATTACTAACTATTAGATACGACGAAATTGGGGAGAAAAAGGGGTAAAATTGAAAATTAATTCAATAAATAACTAAATAAATAAAAGATGAACAGAGCAAAGTACATAGAGATCCTTGATGAAACCCTGCTCCAGAGCACTCAGACTGGGGTGAAGGTTCACCTTCTAACAGGACAACGACCCTATGCACACAGCCAAGACAACGCAGGAGTGGCTTCAGGACAAGTCTCTGTATGTCCTTGAGTGGCCCAGCCAGAGCACGGACTTGAACATCTCTGAACGTCTCTGGAGAGACCTGACAGAGCTTGAGAGGATTTTCAAAGAAGAATGGGAGAAACTCCCCAAATACAGCTGTGCCAAGCTTGTAGCGTCATACCCAAGTTGATATTATGGTTTCAATAAATCAATCTTAAAATGGCACTTGTTTTTTTATTGACTGAATATATATATGGGGCAATTTAGCAATTAGGATTTGTTATCTGTAATGGTTATGATAGATTAGGCATTGATGTGCACTTGTGTTCTAAAAATATATTATAATGTTTATTTGCACGAAATGGTTAAAACAATTCACAAAAAAATAATACACCATTTTTTTACACACACACTTTCAGATAAAGTCAGGTGCCAGTGTGTGTGTGTGTCTTTGTGTGTGATTGAGTATGGCGGGTTGATAAGGGAATTTATATGTTTAAGGTAATGACTAAAGAATTCCACCCTGAAATGTAATTATTAAGATGATGTAACATATATAATGAATTAGAATGATAATCTTCAGTCTAATAAGGTTTGGTCGAGACAAGTAGAAATGTGTGTGTGTGTGCGACTAAGAAAATACAGAGAACAATTAAACTGTGTATGACCTGACCTGGTTAGAACTTACGACAGGACAGGGAGTCCTGTCAAGGTTCCTCTAATCTCGGGAGGAGGCAACTGCCAGCTTGGAACTGATAAACGAGTGGTGAGAACTATGAGGAAAGATACATTCCACCTACTGTTTGTGTGTATGTACTGTATGTGCGTGTATTAGGTAGGGAGGGAGTGAGTTATAAAATGGCATGTCTTTGTATTATGGACTTCAGAATGTTCTCTGAATAAACATTACGGACATTTTGCCTAATTATTTTTAAACCCAGGGTCTTACAAACCTTGGGGATTGGTCATCATTGGTAATTATTAGTTATCATCAGCCTCTAACCCTATTACAGGGGCTGAGTCACTGGCTTACTGGGGCTCTTTCATACCGCCCCTGGGAGGGGTGCGTCACCTGAGTGGGTTGAGTCACTGATGTGATCTTCCTGTCTGGGTTGGCGCCCCCCTTGGGTTGTGCCGTGGCAGAGATCTTTGTGGGCTATACTCGGCCTTGTCTCAGGATGGTAAGTTGGTGGTTGAAGATATCCCTCTAGTGGTGTGGGGGCTGTGCTTTGGCAAAGTGGGTGGGGTTATATCCTTCCTGTTTGGCCCTGTCCGGGGGTATCATCGGATGGGGCCACAGTGTCTCCTGACCCCTCCTGTCTCAGCCTCCAGTATTTATGCTGCAGTAGTTTATGTGTCGGGGGGCTAGGGTCAGTTTGTTATATCTGGAGTACTTCTCCTGTCCTATTCGGTGTCCTGTGTGAATTTAAGTGTGCTCTCTCTAATTCTCTCTTTCTTTCTCTCTCTCTCAGAGGACCTGAGCCCTAGGACCATGCCTCAGGACTACCTGACATGATGACTCCTGGCTGTCCCCAGTCCACCTGGCCGTGCTGCTGCTCCAGTTTCAACTGTTCTGCCTTATTATTATTGGACCATGCTGGTCATTTATGAACATTTGAACATCTTGGCCATGTCTGTTATAATCTCCACCCGGCACAGCCAGAAGAGGACTGGCCACCCCACATAGCCTGGTTCCTCTCTAGGTTTCTTCCTAGGTTTTGGCCTTTCTAGGGAGTTTTTCCTAGCCACCGTGCTTCTACACCTGCATTGCTTGCTGTTTGGGGTTTTAGGCTGGGTTTCTGTACAGCACTTTGAGATATCAGCTGATGTACGAAGGGCTATATAAATAAATTAGATTTGATTTGATTGGGATTGAAAATTCTCGTGACAAGGGTGACATCTCAAATCATAGAATTTACATTGATTAGAGATTACATCTGAAACCATTCTGATTAAATTCAGCGAACTCAATTAAAGGGAATGTTCTGAAGTTGATGTACAGTTTGATTTGATGTCTACAATTGATACTTGGCCAGTCAGCCTATGAAGTCATTAGATTAGGATTAAATCCTGCACTGATTTACTCACACTAAGAGATGCGAAGGGCTGGGGGGTTGAAGGTGATACAAATATAATGTGGCGCTCGGCTTTACCCAAATTAAAACGCCTCAACGTCATTGGAAAAGAGCCATATGAGGGCCTCCCGGGCAGTGCAGTAGCTGTGCCACCAGAGACTCTGGGTCCGAGCCCAGGCTCTGCCGCAGCCGGCCGCGACCGGGAGGTCCATGGGGCGACGCACAATTGGTCTAGCATCGTCCGGGTTAGGGGGGGTTTGGCCGGTAGGGATATCATTGTCTCATCGCGCACTAGCGACTCCTGTGGTAGACCAGGCGCAGTGCGCGCTAACCAGGTGCACAGTGTTTTCTCCGACACATTGGTGCGGCTGGCTCCCGGGTTGGATATGCGCTGTGTTAAGAAGCAGTGCGGCTTGGTTGGGTTGGGTTGGGTTGTGTTTCGGAGGACGCATGACCTTCGTCTCTCCCGAGCCCGTACGGGAGTTGTAGCGATGAGACAAGATAGTAACTATTAACAATTGGATACCACGAAATTGGGGTGAAAGGGGGGTAAAAAAAAATGTTGGAAGAAAAGAGCCATATGCCATTAGACTGCTAAATAGCTAACAGAATGTATTTAATTATATGCATACTCACAGGACTCCACACACTGACTCTACACACACGCACACACACTCACATACAATCATCATTTAGGCTGCTGCTACTTTGTTTATCCTATATCCTGATGCCTAGTCACCTTACCCCTATACATATAGAGTGATATGGTATTGAGTGATATGGTATTGGAACTGACTCTGTATATAGTATGCTTACTTTCTCGTGTTCTTCTTATTTCTTATTTTTATTTCATGTGTGTTTGTTCAACCTTATGTTATATTCAGCACTACATTGATATTGATTACTGCATTGTTCGGGTTGGAGAAAGAAATGCATTTCACTACACTTCTGCACTTGAAATTAAAAACTTTAATCTTGATATGCGCACAATTATTTTCATGAACATTTGAAATAGCTTCAGGTCGGGTGTTTATGACGTAGCGGTCATCGTTTCAAATCTCGCATGTTAGAACATTACCATATATTATTGCAGATCTTGGTTGTGCAGATTATCGTGCTGATCTTGACACTTAGCAGATATAATTTCTCTTATCAAAATAATTCTTCACTGAAACAAAACCTGCATTGTAATATTGATTGCAACCTAATAGCATGTAGTTGAAATCAATAGCACAAACCCACTACTTTTGCGTTTTGTATAGCCTTTTTGGGTTAATAACAGGCCTTATCAACGCTGAGGCTATTTGAAGTAGCAACTGGCCCTCAAATCTCGCTCTGCACCAGAAAACAGGTTAAAGTAATGAGTATTCAATCTCAAGAGGCCTACTGTAGTCTTTACAAAGTACAACAGAGAATAGTATTTTAAATGGTGGTCAATTTAATTTAAAATACACTACATGACCAAAGGTATGTGGACACCTCATGGGCATTAATATGGAGTTGGTCCCCCCTTTGCTGCTATAACAGCCTCCACTCTTCTGGGAAGACTTTCCACTAGATGTTGGAACATTGCTGCAGGGACTTGCTTCCATTCAGATTAGTGAGGTCGGGCACTAATGTTAGGCTCGCAGTCGGTGTTCCAATTCATCCCAAAGGTGTTCGATGGTGTTGAGGTCAGGGCTCTGTGCAGGCCAGTCAAGTTCTTCCACACCGATCTCGACAAACCATTTCTGTATGGACCTCGCATTGTGCACGGGGGCATTGTCATGCTGAAACAGGAAAGGGTCTTAGCCAAACTGTTGCCACAAAGTTGGAAACACAGAATTGTCTAGAATGTCATTGTATGCTGTAGCGTTAGGATTTCCCTTCACTGGAACTAGTGAAAATCTAGCCCGACCATGAAAATCAGCCCCAGACAATATTCCTCCTCCACCAAACTTTACAGGTGTCACTATGCATTTGGGCAGGTAGCGTTCTCCTGGCATCCGCCAAACCCAGATTCATCTGCCAGATGGTGAAGAATGATTCATCACTCCAGAGAACACGTTTCCACTGCTCCAGAGTCAAATGGTGGCGAGCTTTACACCACTCCAGCCGACAGTTCTTGTGCTGACGTTGCTTCCAGAGGCAGTTTGGAACTCGGTAGTGAGTGTTGCAACCGAGGACAGACAATTTCTACACTCTACGTGCCTCAGCACTCGGCGGTCCCGTTCTGTGAGCTTGTGTGGCGTACCACTTCACGACTGAGCCGTTGTTACTCCTAGACGTTTCTACTTCACAATAACAGCATTTACAGTTGACCGGGGGGGCTCTAGCAGGGTGCCACCTTGAAAGTCCCTGAGCTTTCCAGTATGGGCCATTCTACTGCCAATGTTTGTCTATGGAGATTGAATAGCTGTGTGCTCAATTTTATATACCTGTCTGCAACAGGTGTGGCTGAAATAGCCAAATCCACTCATTTGAAGGGGTGTCCACATACTTTTGTATATATAGTGTAGTTCCACTGCCTCAACCCTTATGTCCCAACCTGGTCACAGAGCATTTCGGATTATACTGTACATAAATGTACGTAGGCCGTCATTGTAAATAAGAAATTGTTCTTAACTGATTTGCCTAGTCAAATAGAGGTTAAATAAAAACATCTGATACACTCCATTTAATTTGTTTAATTTATTTCACCTTTATTTAACCAGGTAGGCCAGTTGAGAACAAGTTCTCATTTACAATTGCAACCTGGCCAAGATAAAGCAAAGCAGTGCGACACCAATAACAAAAAGTTAAACATGGGATAAACAAACATACAGGCAATAATACAATAGAAAAATCTATATACAGTGTGTGCAAATGTAGTAAGATTAGGGAGGTAAGGCAATAAATAGGCCATAGTGGCGAAATAAATCAAATGTAGCATTAACACTGGAGTGATAGATGTGCAGAAGATGAATGTGAAAGTAGAGATACTGGGGTGCAAAGGAGCAAATAAATAAATAACAATATGGGGATGAGGTAGTTGGGTGGGCTATTTACAGATGGGCTGTGTCAATGACTCCAGCTTCAGTGATTTTTGCAATTCCTTGTAGTATGACATGTTATGTTTCGTATGGCATGCATTCATTGGTGGATGTATGTGACAAATTTGCAAAATGTAAAATATGTTACAAATATTAAAAACGTATAATATGTTACGAATTCCAATTTGTTGTTGCTAATATTAGGTAGGCTAGGGGTTAGTGTTAGAGGTTAAGCTTAGGGTTAAGGTTAGGAGTTAGGTTGAAGGATTAACTTTAGGGTTTGGGGAAGGGTTAGCTAAAAGGATTAAGGTTGGGGGCTAACATGCTAACATGCTAAAAAATAAGTTGCAAAGTAGCTAAAATTGTGCAAGATGAGATTTGAACATGCAACCTTCAGGTTGCTAGATGTTTGCGTTATACGCCCACCCATCCACCTTTCATTAACCTTTTGTCTTACGCAACCATACCAAATGTAACATATTATACTAATTTAAGTGTCCGGGATTTACCATTTACTATGTTTCGTCTAGTCTATGAGATCAGGTTGTATGTCCAGACACATTGCGCATAAAACTCAGTGAAATTAATAAATACAAATAATAATGTAGGCAAAATTTCCTGAGCTCACACAAGCTCAAACCACACATAATGGCACATCTGAGCTTCAGCACAGCCTTGCACTGGACAGCTGTCACGTTCTGACCTTAGTTCTTTTGTTATGTCTGTGTTTTAGTATGGTCATGGCGTGAGTTGGGTGGGTTGTCTATGTTCCTTTTTCTATGTTTTGGGATTTCTGTGTTTGGCCTGGTATGGTTCTCAATCAGAGGCAGCTGTCAATCGTTGTCCCTGATTGAGAACCATACTAATGTAGCCTGGTTTCACTTTTGAGTTGTCGGTGATTGTTTCCTGTTGTAATGTTTGTTTCACATTTCAGGACTGTTTCGGTTTTCGTTTGTATCATTCACTTTGTGTTCAGTTGAATAAACTAAAATGGACACTTACCACGCTGCACATTGGTCTGACTTCTCCTACTCCTTGTCAGAAGAAGAGGACAATTGTTACAACAGCAACCAATCTTATTAACTTGATGCTCGGGTGAGGCAGAAGCTTTAAATTGCGCATTACAGGCTGTGCTACAATCTGTTCACAAATTCTACATTTCCGCCTGGTCAAATTGACTCTACGCATTCCTAAGTGTACAATTAAAGGATGCTCATGACATCATTGTAAAGCCTGTAGATAACGAGATGCTGCGGACCTGCTCATTTAAAAATAAAATAACTTTGACCATTTATTTCAAACTATGAAGCCGAAGTAGTAAAATTATAACTAAATGCAGTAACTGCATGCAGGCGGGTGTCCCGTGCCACTGTAAAAACATGCATGTTTGCTGGGTTCTTATCTAGCGTGAGTGGGAACATTATCATTTAGTTTTTCTTTACTTCTCCACTGCAGTGTATTTCTGGAGGCTAGACCTGGAACTATATCGTGCACATTAACGGGTTGGATTACTTCGCAACCAATTTCATGACTGGCTGACGAAGTTACTACTAGTAGCTAGCTAATATCGATGAGACGAAACTAAGCGTTTGTCAATTGTCATGACTCGTGCATGTTATGCATACCTATGCTATATATATATATAGCTTGTGGCAAGGCAGAAACAGTGTGTCACTCTTCATCAGCGTAAATAAAAACATATTGATGAGGAAACGACATCACCAGTGTGCAAATTAAAAACCCGAGCCAGCTAGTTGTTGTCAATTACAAATCTGTTTTGAATAACATGTTTTTTACGGTCGGGACTGACTGCGCGGTCTAAAGTGACTGATTAAACTGCTAGCTGTTGAGCATTTTGAACATGACAACTTTCAAGCAACCCAAATACTAGTTAGCTAACTATTATCGAATTAGGCATTTGTTTCATAACCCAAATAAGGTTACACGCTAGCATAATCTAGCCGGCATAATACTTTATAACCTTTTTTCGATCTGTAATGCTAGCTATCTATGCCATACCAACCTGCCTACACTGCGGGCTATACTTTGGGGTGCTGAAATCAGTAGTTTTTTATAAAGAAACTGATTTGTGTGTGGCGTCGGATCTCCAGTCCGCACACACTAGTCACTGTAAATCGTAAATCGTTGAGTTTAATCCGCTAGCCGCCCATCCAACCAGCTAGCGAAATACTTACACTACAGAAAATACTGTAATGAAACAGCAGGGAGCAGGTCTCGAACCCTCGACCTTTGAGCCCGAGGTCCGGCGCGCTATCGACTGTGCCGCAAAAGCATGCTCGTGCGGCTGTCGATTTCGCACGAGTTTATAAACCCAGGCTCGTTACATTACATTATTCAAGTCCAAGTTGAATATTAGTAGTGCTGTAGTAAATTATCTATTATACAGACATTTCAAATCGCACGAATACTTTTTAAACCTACAAATATAGCATGTTAATTTCAAGCAAAACACATGTAATTGGATTTCCCGATGTTTTGAAGCTTTCTTTACCCTTCGTGGTTGTTGCTAAACTGAACAATGGGCCTCACGTCATTAATGACAGACCTGTCTTCCTCCATGGTTTTAGAGGTAGAGGGGCCATATGTGCTGCATTGCTGCAGGCGACCATCACTACTCACCCCAGCTGCTCGCTGTCCTGCCACAAAATTCCCGCGTACTGGGGTTCCATATGGTGTCCTTCCAAGTGCTCTTCTCGGCATCTTTTGCCATTTCTAGATGTTTTTATTACCGGGCTTTATAGCCTAATGTAGATAGTCGTTAGGGTGATATGTGAAGTATCTAGCTGTGAGGTAGGCCTACACTACAAAACTTGTTACAGAGTTGCTCTGGAAACAAACGGGTGCCAATTACTCAGATAGAAAGCAGAAAACCGCTATCAAGTGCACAAATGAAGAGCTGCTTTGCAAGATGGATGAAAATCTGGCAGCTCCGTGCTAGGGTATCTAATTACAGTTAATGTTGACACTACACTCAGTACAACCCCGGCATCTGCCGTTCTCGTCCTGTTGATAAAAGGATATTAGAAGGGTGAGCCGGTTAAGGATCGATTCAGACCAGGTGTTAAAATTGTACGACAAGCGACAGTTTATTTCAGAGGGAGAATATCTGGTACACGTAAATACGGCTCTTCCGTTAGTTCGTGTTGGAACAGCAGGCAGAGAGAGCGTAAACAGTCAGCACAGCCCTTATATACGTCACAGAAAGTAGGTTGACCCTAGGAAGATCGGATCTCCGGATTGGTTCAGCTGGTTGTAGTCTGTAGTCTTCCGCCATTGGCTCAGTTGTCTGTCCGTCATCGTAGGATCTTCTTCGGGCACACAGTGTTCGGTTACATAGGAGATTATGTGTGTAATGTGGGAGCTATCCTGTAGGGGACCCCACAGGCTTTACTGTGAGTTGTAGCCATGTAATTAGCAGTAAGTTAGTCACCTGCATACGAAATAGCAATTCCTTACAGTCCGCATGCCGCAGAGTTTTGATGAGTGATGCTGAAATGTAGTGATACTGCAGTAAAGCGCTCTCTCTTCATCTCTCTCTCTCTTTTACCAGTCTCTCTCTCGCTCATCGTCACTCAAACCTCACCCCCTAACCATCCCTCTCTAACCAATCATATGCCCCCTACAACCTGTGTTGTTCAGTTAACGTCAGAGGAAGGACTTGAGTGACAAGCATTCCAACTAATTATAAGCACTGGAGATTCCAACTGCATCCTGTGCATGTGTCTAAAGACAGTGGTGCCACAGAAATATATGAAATATTTGGTGGGATTAAATGAGAGTCTTGAACATAGCTCATAGTCACATCCATCTGAATGAAATGTCTCCCCCTCAACATCCCCTTCCTGAAACACACACGGTGAATAATGCAGATTCCCCCGAGGATGTGTTTATTATTTTGTGGTTAATTCCCCTGCAGTCCTCTAAACCTGGCCGTCACAAGGGAAGGAAGGAAGAGGAAGGAGAGCCATATGGAGCTGACTCACACAATATCAATGTGATGCTTATTTGCACACAACTGGCAACTGGATGTCAATGATCACGTAGTTTACTGTAGAAGAGGCTAGCCAACAAGGAAAAGCAGGGTGATCTGATTATAGGCAGAGTCAGTATAAAGCCTGTCCAGATCTTTTGGGGAGTTGCCTTAGTTAAATTGATCCCTGCATTGCGTGGCGTCTGGTCTCCCAGTCAGTCTAATGGCAATGCAGGGTCAAGTCTAAAATCTGATGGATTACTCTGCAGTAGTCCCGGTGCCATATTATGACGTGGCCTGCTCTGCCGCTGGCATCCATCCGCGCGCGCGCGTGTGTGTGTGTGCGCGTGTGTGTACATACAGTATACTGCATTGATGAATCTCAGAGATTGGTAACTGGTACAAGCATTTCCCTACACCAGCAATAAAATCTGCTAAATATGTGTATGTGACCAATGAAATTTGATTTGATGAGAATGGTGCCCTCACATGGAGATCTAAGACATTACAACACGCGGTGTCACCGGGTCCATGGCCTTGCAGCAGAATCCTGTTAGAGTGCATTCTGACTGTCTGCAATGGTTTAAACCAGAGACAATCTTCTATATTCACCACTACTTATGTTACCAATGATAGCAGATATAAGACCTAAAACATAAGAAATGTGAAGAGATTGTTAGCACGCTTGTATGTCATGACATGAAACATAAACATGCAGAAATCCTGTTCATTATATAAAATGTATTTAATTACGATATCAATGTGAATATAGCACTGCAGTGATTTCCAAGGTACACCGTATCTTACCATATCAATATAGTATGGCACTCATATATTGGCCACTGTTTTAGTCAACACACAAAGCTGACAGCTTCTGTAAACTAGTTAGTAAATGATGCATAAATTATCAATTGTTGTGATGAATTAAAAACAATATGATAACTTGGTATATCTGAAATACAATTGGGCACACTTTTCAATGGATTTGGGATAGAACCCAAACTCTGACATGTTTTCAATGTAAGGAATCCCTGCATGCATTGCAGTTCCTTCTCTCCCTCAGGATGGTCTTCATCATTGTTTGTTTGTTTTAAACTATAGTCAAATGACTGATAATAAAAACTAATAAAACCATCAAAACTGACTGGTGAAGTGGGCAAAACGTGAAGCAGTGACTTAGTAACATTGGTGCAATGTCACCTCAACATTTTGGATACTTTTTCACGGGGTGGAACTGCAAATGTACAGGTTGGTGCTTAACTAGTAAAACAACTACATCAACCAGGAGACATTCAAGTGCCAGAATACAAGTACAGAGGGATTGACTCATTAAAGTACAAACTTCATCTCACATGGCTTTTTCAGTAGATAAAAACAAGTATGTAACAACCACAATAGTAGTCATGTTAGATATGGCCATGAATACTGAAATTGTATTTGTAGTTTAATTAACAACAACAGTAGTAGTAGTAGTTCGAGATAGCAGCAAAGTATTTAAGAAAATGTCCAAACAATGATCAAACTGAGTTGTTCAAACCTGTACATAAATACAATGTATATAGAAAAGGGCATAAATACAACTGTATGTACTGCATAAAGGGAATATTGCACAAATATGATACGACAATTGTGAGACATTGCCTTCGTCTTGAGGGCTTGTCATTTATTGGTGGAATCATACAGTAATGTGTGTGTAGACCAATTGCAACAGATAAAGTAACTAATTTTTTTTTTTTAAACAATTGAACAAATGTACGTTTATACATTATATGCTACATTATATTTATTGATTACAAGTATGAAAGTGGAAACAATTGCTACATTTTCAATACAGTTGTACATCTATTTACAGTAATATATAGGGGTTTTGTTTCTCGTAAGCCTATGCTATGTTTTTATGCAGGATCTTCCAGCATTCTGTTTGAGGTGTGTGTGTGATGATGTTACACAGCCCTATCAACTGCAGCTTCTTCTACTGTCTGTGTTGATAGGTGTGTCCCGTGCTTTGTTTTCATCAGCAATATGCAACAGTGAGTCACATGTGTCCTTTTGTATTGCATTTGAGTGTACAGAATGTGCCATCTGTCATAATGTATTTTTAAATGATTCCCCCAGCAACACTTTCATCTTTTTAAACAACTCCAATTTAACATTTCAGTAGGACTTTTCAAGTTGTATGTAGTTATATAATGGCATCTTCAAGAATAATGTTAAAATCTCAAATGACCATCTCCTCACAATTAATTGATGTGGTTTTAAACAGTACTGTATGTCTGATCAATGACATGCAGGATATGACACGTTAACTGTGACTTTGAGTTCAAGTCTGAGATATGTTTTGGCCAGCTGACACGCTTTAACATCGTTTCTCCCACATTGGGAACATATTGCTATAAAATTGCAGAAACTTTGAGAAAGTCTGTATATTTACATTACAAATATGCAAATAGTCAGGTTGTATTTCCCTCTTCAATCATGATTATCTCCACAATAACAATCTACTTCTACCCAAACAACAAGGCAAACCAATCCATCTCATATGTACTCAACATGTTTCAATGCTTCTATAATAGTAAGAATCCCTTATCCCATCTCATTTTTATAAAAGGCTAGAGAGAAGTGTGTTTTAAATGTCTGTAACCAGGTTTCCATCCAAACTTTTTTTGTGAGGAAAGTACAAAAAAATGTAATGCCAGGCCTGATGGAAACAGAACATTTTTTAGTAAACTTTTCAAACGTCGACAAAACAAAATATACTAGAGAAGGTGGGATCTTTTTGTGTCGGTAAAATTAATTATGCGAGAAATATCGGTGGAAATGCTATTATGCGCAAATATTAATATTATAACCATCATATCGAAGTAAATTTGAAGTCACGCGAAGACATGTTGTGTGGTCATCCCACTAGGACTCGTCGGGAAAGGATGCAGTTTATAAGGCTAATTACGATGAAGTTCACTGGGTGGTGAATGTGCAAGGTGATGAGCTTGATGCTACTTTCCAATAAATATCGATGGTCTTATTCGGGTGACATGATCATCGATGCTTGGCTGCCGTTTGACAAATGCACATAATCTTACTCTTTTGTCCATGATAATCTTTCATCAATATCGGTGTGCACACTCGCTATAATAAAGCAACATGTTTTGTTCGAAAACCACCAGTAGACTTGAAAAAGTATTTTTTATGTAGTACAATTTAACAGCAACATTTATTTTTATGTGCACTAATTCATCACTCACAGCCTTTTATGTGCAACAAGTTCATTTAATGGAAACACATCTCTGGTGGGAAAATGCACATATTGTTTTTATGTGGATTTGAGAATATTCGCATGTAAATCTGTCGTCAATTGGATGGAAACCAAGTTTATGTCTATATGCTTGAACACAAGTGTGTATAAAATGTATCTTGCTGAGGATCAACCTTAAGTCTCATTCAAACTCTCCCTCCCAATGTCCATGACATTTGAGGGAGAGAGGTTTCATGTTAACCATGAGTTGATGTAAGCTGTACTTAAAGTAACTGTTCAGTGAAAATCTCACTTCAAAAGTTTATATTCTGTTAACTCATACCAAATAATGTTGTTGACTTGTCCTATACTTGTATTTGTGGCCAAAGTATACATTGGAGAGAAAAAACTACTTAAACTTGTATCTCAGAGGTTTAAAAATGCATGCTATTTCCTCATACTCCTGAGTGGCCTACACACATTAATATTTTGAATCAACAGTATACGCCCACACCATTCTGTTGTTCTGGTACGCCCACACCATTCTGTTGTTCTGGTACGCCCACACCATTCTGTTGTTCTGGTACGCCCACACCATTCTGTTGTTCTGGTACGCCCACACCATTCTGTTGTTCTGGTACGCCCACACCATTCTGTTGTTCTGGTACGCCCCCACACCATTCTGTTGTTCTGGTACGCCCACACCATTCTGTTGTTCTGGTACGCCCACACCATTCTGTTGTTCTGGTACGCCCACACCATTCTGTTGTTCTGGTACGCCCACACCATTCTGTTGTTCTGGCACACCCACAACATTCTGTTGTTCTGGTACGCCCACACCATTCTGTTGTTCTGGTACGCCCACACCATTCTGTTGTTCTGGTACGCCCACACCATTCTGTTGTTCTGGTACGCCCACACCATTCTGTTGTTCTGGTACGCCCACGCCATTCCAACACAGAAAAGCTGATTTTTAACATACTTAATTATAAAATGTTGGAAGGAAAACTATTTCACTCATAATGTAAGTAGTTATAGGTAATATTTCATAGTAATCTGGAAACACTGGACAGTTACTTTAATTTAGGGAAAATTAGGCCAAATGAATTGAACCAGTGTTGCTCTTATAGTATAAATACTCCCTCTTGGGGTATAAATACTCCCTCTTAGGGTATAAATACTCCCTCTTAGGGTATAAATACTCCCTCTTATAGTATAAATACTCCCTCTTGGGGTATAAATACTCCCTCTTAGGGTATAAATACTCCCTCTTAGAGTATAAATACTCCCTCTTATAGTATAAATACTCCCTCTTATAGTATAAATACTCCCTCTTGGGGTATAAATACTCCCTCTTATAGTATAAATACTCCCTCTTAGGGTATAAATACTCCCTCTTAGGGTATAAATACTCCCTCTTATAGTATAAATACTCCCTCTTAGGGTATAAATACTCCCTCTTATAGTATAAATACTCCCCTTTTATTTTATATCAGCGAAGTTGAGTCGACTAGAGTTTAATAAATGAATAAAGAGTCAAGGAAGGGCTTTTAGAATACTACATTTAAAGGGTAAGAAATCACATTTAACGTGTAAAATATCACACAGTACTGACTGATTGTATGTCTCTTCTTGGTTTCATGTTGTATTGGTATATCCCTCAACTGAATCTTCCCCATCTTTTTCCATCTCTACAAAGTCATACTTTAAATCACATTTATGTTTCAGTTGTTCATTATTTTTCTGGCCCACACACCTCTAAACATCTCAGTAACCTTGACGACCTTGTATCAGCTCCGCATGAAATGTGTCTTACCATGTGAGAGCACAAAACTCTCATCTTACTCTCATGCATATTCTCTCTCTTCTGTGGTCAGCGGTAATCACACTGTCACTCCTAAGAGAGAAAACAGTCCTCCACCTTTTGTAGAAAGTGATTCCCACCATCTCTCTCCACTTGTAAACTTCTTGTGTCTCACAACAATTGTGCCCAATAGTACTTATTTAGTACATAGTACTTGCCCCTTATCTTTCTACTGTACCTCTCCTACCCGCCCCCCTCAGATGGCAGTGTCCCACACCACAGCCTGGGGCCTCTGGCAGGGAGGTGTGCCCGTCTTGCGGGGTTCAGGGGTCCGTCTCCAGCTGGGCAGGATAGGCATGCTGTCCTGCTTACACAGGCTCTTTTCCGGGCGCCGCTGGGCCTTGATCTCTTTGCATAGGCAGCGCTTCCTCTCGATGACCTCCAGCAGCTTACCATCCCTCTGGGTCTGGGCTGCGGATGCGGCGGCGCCCCCGGTGTTGAGAGGCTGTCCCTGGGCTAGCTGAGCCAGGTGCTGGAACTGCAGCTGGAGGTGGTGCTGCTGCTGCAGCTGCTGGAGCTGTTGCTGTAACTGCAGCTGCTGCTGATGGAGTTGGAGCTGCTGCTGCTGTCGAGACAGACTGGGACTGCAGGGTGTCTGGGAGGAGTGGGACAGCCCATGCAACTGGCCAGAGAGAGGCAGATAGGGAGAAAGAAGGGGAGTTAAAGGAAGATGCATGATTTGGGTATTTTGTATCAGTACATTACCTTTAATTTAACCTGGGGTATGCATGTAAACAATGAATCTTTGTTGTAGCACTGAATGCCTGAACAGCTTCTATCCCCAAGCCATAAGACTGCTAAATACCCGGACTACCTGAATTGACCCTCTTGCACTGACTCTATGCACACACACTGGACGCTACCCACACACTCACACATACTTAAACTGACACTCCAACACACACATACACCCACACACAAATAACATGCGTACACATGCATACTAATGCCACACTCACACACACCCACACACTTTCACACTCACCACATACAATGCTGCTACTGTCTATTATCTATCCTGTTGCCTAGTCACTTTACCTGTACCTATACAGTGGGGCAAAAAGGTATTTAGTCAGCCACCAATTGTGCAAGTTCTCCCACTTAAAAAGATGAGAGAGGCCTGTAATTTTCATCATAGGTACACTTCAACTATGACAGACAAAATGAGATTTTTTTCTCTCCATAAAATCGCACTCTAGGATTTTTAATGAATTTATTTGCAAATTATGGTGGAAAATAAGTATTTGGTCAATAACAAAAGTTTATCTCAAAACTTTGTTATATACCCTTTGTTGGCAATGACAGAGGTCAAATGTTTTCTATAAGTCTTCACAAGGTTTTCACACACTGTTGCTGGTATTTTGGCCCATTCCTCCATGCAGATCTCCTCTAGAGCAGTGATGTTTTGGGGCTGTTGCCGGGCAACACGGACTTTCAACTCCCTCCAAAGACTTTCTATGGAGTTGGGATCTGGAGACAGGCTAGGCCACTCCATGACCTTGAAATGCTTCTTACGAAGCCACTCCTTCGTTGCCCGGGCGGTGTGTTTGGGATCATTGTCATGCTGAAAGATCCAGCCACGTTTCATATTCAATACCCTTGCTGATGGAAGGAGGTTTTCACTCAAAATCTCACGATACATGGCCCCATTCATTCTTTCCTTTACACAGGATCAGTCGTCCTGGTCCCTGTGCAGAAAAACAGCCCCAAAGCATGATGTTTCCACCTCCATGCTTCACAGTAGGTATGGTGTTCTTTGGATGCAACTCAGCATTCTTTGTCCTCCAAACACGACGAGGTGAGTTTTTACCAAAAAGTTATATTTTGGTTTCATCTGACCATATGACATTCTCCCAATCTTCTTCTGGATCATCCAAATGCTCTCTAGCAAACTTCAGATGGGCCTGGACATGTACTGGCTTAAGCAGGGGGACACGTCTGGCACTGCAGGATTTGAGTCCCTGGCGGTGTAGTGTGTTACTGATGGTAGGCTTTGTTACTTTGGTCCCAACTCTCTGCAGGTCATTCACTAGGTCCCCCCGTGTGTTTCTGGGATTTTTGCTCACCGTTCTTGTGATCATTTTGACCCCACGGGGTGAGATCTTGCGTGGAGCCCCAGATCGAGGGAGATTATCAGTGGTCTTGTATGTCTTCCATTTCCTAATAATTGCTCCCACAGTTGATTTCTTCAAACCAAGCTGCTTACCTATTACAGATTCAGTCTTCCCAGCATGGTGCAGGTCTACAATTTTGTTTCTGGTGTCCTTTGACAGCTCTTTGGTCTTGGCCATAGTGGAGTTGGAGTGTGACTGTTTGAGGTTGTGGACAGGTGTCTTTTATACTGATAACAAGTTCAAACAGGTGCCATTAATACAGGTAACGAGTGGAGGACAGAGGAGCCTCTTAAAGAAGAAGTTACAGGTCTGTGAGAGCCAGAAATCTTGCTTGTTTGTAGGTGACCAAATACTTATTTTCCACCATAATTTACAAATAAATTCATAAAAAATCCTACAATGTGATTTTCTGGATTTTTTTCTCTCATTTTGTCTGTCATAGTTGAAGTGTACCTATGATGAAAATTACAGGCCTCTCTCATATTTTTTAAGTGGGAGAACTTGCACAATTGGTGGCTGACTAAATACTTTTTTCCCCCACTGTATGTACAGTTGAAGTCGGAAGTTTACATACACTTAGGTTGGAGTCATTAAAACTTGTTTTGCAACCACTCAACACATTTATTGTTAACAAATTAAAGTTTGGGCAAGTCGGTTAGAACACCTACTTTGTGCAGGACACAAGTCATTTTTTCAACAATTGTTCACAGACAGATTATTTCAATTATAATTCACTGTATCACAATTCCAGTGGGTCAGAAGTTTACATACACTAAGTTTACTGTGCCTTCAAACAGCTTGGAAAATCCCAGAAAAAAAGATGTCATGGCTTTAGAAGCTTCTGATAGGCTAATTGACATCATTTGAGCCTATTGGAGGGGTAGCTGTGGATGTATTTCAAGGCCTACCTTCAAACTCAGTGCCTCTTTGCTTGACATCATGGGAAAATCAAAAGAAATCAGCCAAGACCTCAGAAAAAAATTGTAGACCTCCACAAGTCTGGTTCATCCTTGGGAGCAATGTCCAAATGCCTGAAGGTACCACGTTCATCTGTACAAACAATAGTACGCAAGTATAAACACCATGGGACCACGCAACCGTCATACTGCTCAGGAAGGAGACGTGTTCTGAATCCTAGAGATGAACGTACTTTGGAGCGATAAGTGCAAATTAATCCCAGAACAACAGCAAAGGACCTTGTGAAGATGCTAGAAACAGGTACAAAAGTATCTATATCCACAGTAAAACAAGTCCTAAATCGACATAACTTGAAAGGCCACTCAGCAAGGAAGAAGCCACTGCTCCAAAACCGCCATAAAAAAGCCAGACTACGGTTTGCAACTGCACATGAGGACAAAGATCGTACTTTTTGGAGAAACGTCCTCTGGTCTGATGAAACAAAAATAGAACTGTTTGACCATAATGACCATCGTTATGTTTGGAGGAAAAAGGGGGAGGCGTGTAAGTCAAAGAACACCATCCCAACCGTGAAGCACGGGGGTGGCAGCATCATGTTGTGGGGGTGCTTTGCTGCAGGAGGGACTGGCGCACTTCACAAAATAGATCTCGTCATGAGAAATGAAAATTACGTGGATATTTTGAAGCAACATCTCAAGACATCAATCAGGAAGTTAAAGCTTGGTCGCAAATGGGTCTTCCAAATGGACAATGACCCCAAGCATACTTCCAAAGTTGTGGCAAAATGGCTTAAGGACAACAAAGTCAAGGTATTGGAGTGGCCATCCTCAAGCCCTGACCTCCCTCCTATAGACAATTTGTGGGCAGAACTGAAAAAGTGTGTGCGAGCAAGGATGCCTACAAACCTGAGTCAGTTACACCAGCTCTGTCAGGAGGAATGGGCCAAAATTCACCCAATTTATTGTGGGAAGCTTGTGGAAGGCTACCTGAAATGTTTGACCCAAGTTAAACCATTTAAAGGCAATGATCCCAAATACTAATTGAGTGTATGTAAACTTCTGACCCACTGGGAATGTGATGAAAGAAATAAAAGCTTAAATAAATAATTTTCTCTACTATTATTCTGACATTTCACATTCTTAAAATAAAGTGGTGATCCTAACTGACCTAAGACAGGGAATTTTTACAAGGATTAAATGTCAGGAATTGTGAAAACTGAGTTTAAATGTATTTGGCTAAGGTGTATGTAAATTTCCAACTTCAACTGTATATACTGTAGCTACCTCATTCCCCTGCACATTGACTCGGTACTGGTACTCCTTGTATAGAGCCATGTTATATTTACTCGTTATTGTTACTCATTTTTCACTGTGTATTTATTCCTTGTGTCACTATTTCTATTTTTTATTTTATCTTTAACTCTGCATTGTTGGAAAAGGACCCGTAAATAAGCATTTCACTGTTAGTCTACACCAGTTTTTTTCTAAGCATGTGACAAATACAATTCAATTTTATTTGAGTATTGAAGACCAAGCTCAGCAACCACCACAGCGTCTATAATAATGTGTTGCACCATATCCTACCACTAGGGGGCAGTGTGACACCATCTTTGGGCCTGTGGCTCCCGTGGTGTGCGAGGGAGGGTCAGGCAGCACACGCAGACAGTCTCTGCAGCACAGCACACTTGAACTGCGTCAGCATTTGAGATGCAGCCAAGTGACTGGGCAAAACGCAACACGATTGGACACCGGCTCACTGCTCCAAAACACTGTAGAGAAGCATACTTCTTACATCTCCGCATACGTCAGTTGGAGCATTGCTCTCTCCTGGACTTATTCTTTAAGGCTGCTGGCCACATCCTTATTCTGCTCACTGAACATATCTCCACACTATAAATAGCTCAGGAGGAGGGTTGTTGCTATCAGCACAGGGCATGATAAGAATGGGCATGGCATGATAAGACCATATTCTTCAGAATAATTCCAATACTACTACTTGTACAAATTATAGTAATCACAGTAATACCAAAGATCATCGTTATTATAATAATAGGTATTATTCACCTGACTCAGTGCCTCTCGATGAGGCAGGCTGCTCTGCCTCTGAACGTCGCATCCACCCACCTGCCTTGCCCCAGAGGTGGATGATGAGCGGCCGAATCGACCCAGTTCTGGAACACAAAAATAACAAGCAATGTTCATACACCTGTCTATAGCCACAAATCAATCATGTTTATTGTGCTGTTCATGTTGCCAGGGAGAACAGCTGTGCATATAGAAGGCAGTGCATTCTTACATGTGTCTATGTACAACCGCTGGTACATGTGGGGGAGGTATTGTGTGCATAAGTATGTGTATATGTGTGTATATATAGCTCTGGTACTACACATGCTGCCACTGATGATCTTAACCCACAACACTATGATCATGTGACTGTGGATGGAAGAAATCCACCTAATAGGATCTTCAGAGGCATCTGCTGATGTTATCTCTTTTCTAAATAACTTTTTGTGTGCTAGTGAAATCCTTGACATACTTTAGAGCACTTTCCCTCAGAAAGATTCTGCTAGAAGGATTCTGTTCTAGGTGTCTAGGTGCTTACCTCCATTGCGATAGGCTGGGAAGGTTTGGCAGGGGAGAGGGAGACCCCCTCTAGGCAGGGCTCGGAACCCCAAGAACCCCTCCTCCATCCCGGCCAGGGACTCACTGTGGCCCAGCCCCTCCCTCCAGTGAAGCGTACTGGGATCCCAGAGTGGCCTCCTCCTCCTCCTCTTCCTCGATGCCCTGGGACCAGTTCCTCCTTGTCCACCCTCAGGAGGGCATCGGCACTACCATTCCATGCACGTCCTTCATCCTCTGAGAGGGGAATGACAGAAGGGAATTGTTGAGTTAACATACAATGATTGTCTATTGACAGTATAGTAACAGATGACACTCAATTTACAGTCTAATAGTCTGATTATCCCTCAAAGGGATGAGAGGAACTTCGGATAAGATTAAATATTTAATTTTAACCCATGATTCCCTCCCAGCACATGTTAACTTACTTTCTCTTGCTGTCTCTCGGCTGCCATGGCTGAAGGAGAGTTTCCTCTGCACGGGCCAGTAGGACCCGTCGTCTCCAAAGCCACTGCTGTCCCAGGGCATGAACCCAGCCTTCCCCTGGACGGGCCCAGGCACCGTGCTGCTTTTGGAGGCCACATCACCGTGACCCTGGTGGTGCAACGAGGGCAGATGAGACCCTCCTCGCAGGCTGTCGTACGCCGGGGGTCTCCGGAAGCCCACTGAGGGGTAGGTCCAGAGCAGGGGGCTGTCTGAGGAGGGGGGCTTGTAGGCAGGCAGGCCATGAGGGGTGTGGGAGCGTTGGAGGTGGGAACGAGAGTGAGGGCGAGAGTGAGAGGAGGTGGAGGAGGACTGGTTTGGGTTTGAACTGGTGCTGGTCTGGGATAAATGGCTGTTGGTGGTGGGAGTGCTCTCAGCCTGAGAGGAGGTAGAGTGGGACCCTGTTTCTCTGTCTCTGTCACGGTCTCGCTCTCTGTCTCTCTCCCTGTGTCTCTCTCTGTCACTGTCCCTGTCTCTGTCTCTGTGATTGTCCCTGTGACCGTCTCTTTCCCTCTCTCTGTCCCTCTCTCTGTCCCTGTCCCTGTCTCCTTTGTCTGACTTCAAGCAGAAGCTCACAGACTTGCCCTCCTTGCCCGAGCCCTGGGTCTGGGTCTGGGCAGTGGACTTGGAGGAGGTTTCTGAGCCATTCTTGTTGTTGGTGTTGGGGTTGGGCGAGTCTCCTCTATCTGGCTTGCGGTAGTGGTGGTAGTGTGAGGGGCGGTGGTGGGGGTGGTGGTGCTGGTGGGAGTAAGGGGAGGTGGACTTGGAGGAAGGGGGCAGCGGTGTGGAGTGGCTCCTGGCCCTTAGACCTGGTGCAGGGTCGAGCTGGCTGTCTCTGTCTCTGTCTTTGTCTTTGTCTCTGCTCTGCTTGTCTCTTTCCTTAGACTCCTTACAGCCTGACAGGAGCATGGGGAGATTGGAGGAGGGGGTGGTAGAGGCAGAGGAGGTGCTGGATGGCGTTGTCATACTGGAGGAGGTCTGGATGCTGATGGTTCCCAGTTTGGCAGCAACAGCTTTGTGTTGGACCCCGACCCCGCTGGAGGCAGCAGCAGGCTGGGGGAAGGCGAGCAGCGGAGGCCGGTGTTGCAGCAGGTTGGGGAAGGGGGCCGGGATCTTACTGGTGGACTCTGTCTCTGATTTGTTCCCCTGGAGGAGATAGGGAGTCGGGGCCCGTGGGGGTTGCGGGCTGGAGGAGAGTGGCTGGGGGACAGGGGTGGTGGAGGTGGAGGAGGGGAGGGGCGAGGAGTGGGAAATGGACACTGTGGCTTTAGGTTTGGAACAGGAGGGGAGGAGGAGGGGCGAGGTAGAGGGGCAGAGATGCCAGAGGAGTGGTGTTTGGAGGATTTGAGTCTCTCGTGTTTGAGAGGGATGCGTTTGTGTCCCTCTCTGTCCTCTGGCAACGGGTACTTCATCTCCTCATAGATGGCCTCGTTTTGGTCTGAGTCTGAGTCGGGTGTGGTGGCGACGGGAGTGACAGGGTGAGGGGTGGCAGTCTGGCTCTCCCTTGTGAACACCTGGCCCACCATCTCTATGTAGACAGGCTCATCATCCCCCTCCTCACCCTGGGGCTTACCCTCACCGCCCTGGAAAGGCAGGGGCATGGCAGGAGGGGGCACGCGGGCCGGTGGGGGGTCAAACGAGAGCTGAGTGCTAGGACTTCGTTTGGGCTTCAGAGGCGGCACCTTCTTGGACATGTCCCCCGAGTCTGACTTCTTCATTGCTGGAGGGGAAAGAGACAGAGCAATGAACTAGAGATATTTCAATCATCACAACAGGGACAATAATAATAACCCACATTTCCAAATTTCCCCACTTCACTGCCCTCATTACTGTTGCAGGAGCCTACCATTCTTCTTCTCTGAGTGTTTGGCCTGCGAGTGAGTGGGTAGGGGCGGTGGAGGGGTGTCCGGGAGGATGTGAGGTGCTCTGGGGTCTGAGGAGCTGAGGCGGGTGCTGGGGTGTCGTTTGGGTTTGGTAGGGGGGCAGCGCCCGCCGTGCTGTGACTGGGTGTCAGAGTAATCCTCCCCATTCTCCAGACCTGTGTCTCTAGCGCCCACGGCATGGCAGGACTGGGAGCGGGGGGCCATGGCAGAGGCACAGGAGTGAGGGGACAGATCCTGGGAGGCAGGCATGGTCATAAAGCCCATGCGGAAGTGGCGTCGGAAGGACGCCAGGTCACGGACCTTGCCCACCGTGGCTGAGGAGGAGTCTTTCTGGCTGGAGCTGGAGAACACAGGAAGCACAGCATTCCGTCATTCAGCAGTTAATCACGTCTCAGTCAAGGACCTTAATTTATTTCCCCATTGTGTTGCCCCTCCCCTTTTCTGCCTCGCTCCCTTTTTCTTTTTCTCTTCAGAAACGTTCTTTAAATAGCGTCAGTCCTTTACTCCTCTTCCTCTCCCTCTGTCTGTCACACACACACTGCTGCTCATACATGGATGGCACAGAGAGACTAGCTTCCCGTTGAAGAGTGAGTGATGAGAGATTGGGCGAGGCAGTGCAGCAGCTGTGCATGCCAGTATTGGGTGTAGGGGGGACTCTTCCGTCCTTCCATTTCCCTCCACATCTGCTCCCCTAGCTCACAAACACATTCAATTAGGAAATTACTTCCCCTAAAATCAAACTCCCCAAAATCTAGCAACTCCTCTCTGACTGTAATCTCCCTGTATGTACATCACTGTGTCACTGGGTATCTCTAACTAATTCTTTATCTGTTTTATTACGTTGTCTCTTCACTACACTCATCATGACCTCTGCCAAGCATTTGATCTGTTTCCATGGCAACTGGCTTGCCTGTTTATTGGTTTAGTGGTTTGTCTTAAAACCCATGAAATTTCACATGGTATTGCTTGCCAATGTACAGTACTAAACATACTGCAAACAAGCACACAAAATAACTGCATTTTTTTGGGGGGCTATTTATTGCCTGAAAAAAAGGTGTGGCAGTGCAGCATAAAAATTAAAACTGGAGTTTTCTTCAATTAAAATATATTGGAGTTGAATGTATAAAGTACTGTGCTGTTCCTTTGATTAAACAGATCACTCAATTCTTATTAGCTCTCTAAAGCCAATTTTACTTTCAAAAACTTCATATGGATAATCCCTGAAGGTCTTTTGAAGGTCATCATGACCACATCCAAACTACCATCATGCATGAACACCAAAGATTCAGAACATCTTTGGTTTCCTAACAGGTGAAACCAAAATCTATATCTCTACAATAAAGCTACTGGTTGATTAAATTGGAGCAGAATCCATACAACAGTGTATCCTGATGAGCAACAACATGGGACGGGGAGTTGCAGCTGACGTGGTCCAAATCTGGAGTTATTGCATATAAAATAGACAGTATAGGTCTGTAAATGATCCTTTATAAAGGTGACTCAGCTGTAACAACAGCGGCTGAAGTCCTTAGAAAAACACTGTGCACAACAACTACCGTGAAAAGAGCTGAAATGATACCGCTACAACCATCTAGAAGGAAATGATTGGCTGTCTGGCACAGAACAGAAACCCTCTACTGAGTGTCAGCTATGGCTCGTGTCCTTTTTTTCAACCTGTTTCTCCGATTCCTGTTCCACCGTGGCGACGAGAGGAGAGGTAGCCATTGTAAGGAAGGACAGAGGGAATGAATGGGTGGGATCTGACTTCCCTAGCAGGACCAGAGGAATGGTGCTGGAGGAATGGTGCTGGAGAAATGGTGCTGGAGAAATGGTGCTGGAGGAATGCTGCCGGGGGCAACAACCGCCTTTTTGTTTCCCTGCTGGCAACGAGTGAGGGCTGAGTGCGTGGGTGCACACATCTGTGTATGTGTATGTCTGGTATGTGTGTGTGTTGGCGAGAGAGAGAGAGAGAGAGAGAGAGAGAGAGAGAGAGAGAGAGAGAGAGAGAGAGAGAGAGAGAAAGAGCAAGCCTAGGTAACTGGGTCTTTGCGTGTGTGAGAAGAGGAGGAGGAGATGTTGAGCTTCCGAGCATGCAATCAAAGGCCTCATTTAGGAGGTTATCGCAGGTGAGTGAACCCTGAGTGCATGTTGCCTTGTTTGTTTGAGCTAGAGGAAGCAAGAGCGATAAAACATAACAAACTACACATCAAATGTAGGCCTCATTTTTAGGTCACAATGTGTCCTGTACTACTGACGAGCCTTAATTCTGCCATCATTCCTTATGAAGTGGTGAAGCAGCAGGGAGACAATGTGAGCTTTGCACCTTCCTTTTGAGAGGAGGGAAGCTGGCGCAGGGAGAGGAAACAGCACTGAGCATGTTCATCATGGAGAACAGAGATGCAACTGTCTTCTGTCTCATTGCATTATGTGAAGAAAAGCCAAGAGCAGAGCTCTCTGTGTGTGTGTGTGTGTGTGTGTGTGTGTGTGTGTGTGTGTGTGTGTGTGTGTGTGTGTGTGTGTGTGTGTGTGTGTGTGTGTGTGTGTGTGTGTGTGTGTGTGTGTGTCTCTCTTTAAGTGTGCCTGTGTGTATATGTGTGTGTGTGCGCCTGTGGGTGTGGAAGTGTGTGTGCCATAATCTAGATAGACACCAATGGGCCACATTGGCCCTGTAATGAAGGCCATAAAGCTCCTCTCTTCCCATTTTCTGTTCCTCTCATCTGGTTTCTTATCTTCCTTTCTACATGCCCCCACTCCCCTTAGGATGACAATTAAGAGATTGCACATAAAATATGAACAACAAAACTCTTCCACTTCAGTTCAGAAATGTACAATTGAACTGAACTGAATAATCTTCATTCCATCTCTCCAGTGCAGCATGCAGCTGTGAGTTGAGATCAGTTCATCTCTCCTCACCTCTTCTTATTGCCTTCCTGGTCCTTGTGCCTCCAGTCCAGCCGGCTCTTACGATACAGCAGGTTCATGTCGCCGCGGGGACACTGCTCCTCCTCGCAGCCAATCACAGCGCAATGTAGCCGCTTGCCCCTCCTCTCTATGTCACGCAAGAAATGCTCCACCGCCACATCCTGGGCGGAGCCAGAGCTCATGGTATAGAAGACCAATAGGGTGAAGTGGATGAATGTCACTGCAGACCAAGCTTGAGTCACCTAGACATGGAGAAGATGGGGACATTGTCATTGTTAATAGTCATTTATTATATGTTGAGCTGACATGACAGAGCCCTGTCCAGTTGTCCTCTTATACAGCTCCCCTACACAGCTCTCATGTCGACATGCTGTATGTAGGGCAGTAGCAATTACAACATGGTTATAGTACCTGGCTCCTTCTCTTCATTACAGGTGAACAGGGCAGGAGGGATTCCTCCAGACATAATGAGGTGCTCAGAGACAGGGTAGGACTTACCAGAAGTGAAAGTTAAAAACCAGAGAGGTCGCATTATAAACCATGTCTGACACAATATCTGACCAAAATATGTGAAAACATCCAAATAGATGGACAGGCAGGAAACGTAACTAATAAGGCTCCTTGTGTCATGGACATCCTTTCCTCCAGGGTAAAACACACTGGGCATTGGACCAGGTAGCCAGGTAGCCAGGTAGCCAGGGAGCCAGGTAGCCAGGGAGCCAAGCAGCCAGGTAGCCAGGTAGCCAGGGAGCCAAGCAGCCAGGTAGCCAAGCAGCCAGGGAGCCAAGCAGCCAGGGAGCCAAGCAGCCAGGTAGTGAGGTAGCCAGGGAGCCAGGTAGCCAGGTAGCCAGGGAGCCAAGCAGCCAGGTAGCCAGGTAGCCAGGGAGCCAAGCAGCCAGGTAGCCAAGCAGCCAGGGAGCCAAGCAGCCAGGTAGCCAGGGAGCCAGGGAGCCAGGGAGCCAGGTAGCCAGGGAGCCAGGGAGCCAAGCAGCCAGGGAGCCAAGCAGCCAGGTAGTGAGGTAGCAAGGTATTGTATGTTTACCCAGCCCACTGTGTTGTTTACCCCAACACCCAACCTACAGTGGATCACATGAAAACACTATTTATATTTTCATTATCCAATTATGACCATCTGAGTAAGCATGGTAACTCAGCTGCAGTGTTTCTCTCTGGCTGGGGGCCTTGGGGTGGCCTAACTAGGGCTGTTTGCTACCCAGGCAGTAATGTGGTTTGTCATATGTAGCGCACGCAGGGCTTCCTGCACACGCTATTCACCCCATGAAGAGTCAGGCTTGTTGTGGGGCAGATATTTGAGGGCCCAACAGTGTTGTGTGCATTGGAGTATGTATGCGAGCGCGGCGCTGCGATTGGCTAAGAAAAGCGCAGCTGTCAGCTGGTGTGCGAGGGTTCCCAGTATTTTTCCATCTTAAATGTAAAAAAAAAATGGAGTGTGAGTGTTCAAGTGCTTTTGGTGGTTTAACTTATACTGCATGGGACACTCCTTGCAATTGGTTTTAGTTTGAACATAATCACGCAAACACTGGATGAAACGCACACCAACATACAATGTAGACTAATTCATTTAGAGGCCTACTGCTACTACACATTCAAGAATGCACTCAATGAACCCACCCATACATAACCTTATTAACCCTTCTCCAACAGCACGGGGATTCTCTAAACTGATTCCATTAGGTTCATTATTGTCTCTGTACTTTGTCGTTCTGTTGAACTATCTATTTTCACTGATTGCCATTCTATAAGTAAGAGACCAATTTAATATCTATAACCAATACAAATCTACACCTGAATCTGATTCCAGTGGAAGAGCGCAGGCTGCAAAGTCATGAACAATATGGCTCTGAGGACACAGGGTTCTCTACAGTGAGAGATGACATCATACAGAGAGCAGTGTCATCCCATCATGATTCTGACATGGCCCTGTGTGTCACCCTGTGTGCCATCGTAGCTCCCGCTAATTCCTATTGTCCAGTGCCCTGGCCTCCCTACACACAATGCCCTGCTGCATTGCTGTGGCCTGGCTGCCCTGCGTGGCATGGCGTGGGGCGGCGTGTTGTATGACTCAGTGTTAATTAGGTTAGGGAGTTGAGACGGTGTAGGTTGGGCTTCTGTTAACAGGGCCGCTGATTTGGGCTTCCAGGATCTGGCAGCTGAGTAGGCAGCCGTACAATTGTCGCATTACAGCTGTGGGGAAGTGTGCAATTACGCAGGCTGCTGAGGAAAAGGACACTGCTTGGGAGACGGTTCGTCAGGTTAACTAGTCCACTATACAGCACACTTCCTCTACTCCTAGAGCCTGTCTTATCCATAGCCTTGGGCCATACAACATCTTTTCCCCCAAAATGATATTGCTCCTGTCTGAACAGACATAAATGTAATCATTCTAAATACTACACCAGAGAGCATCATTTAGCTACAGAGGATCAATAGCTTCAGAAAATAGCTGTGGATTAAGTTTTATCACAAGTCACAATTTGGGCAGAACATGTGCCAAATATAGAACAGCCTGTAGCATTGTGGCCATAGATATCAGCGAGAAAACGTAGGTCTACCATTTGGAAAGCAAATGCCTACTGCTGAAAATAGAAGACTAATCTGTCTGTAGAAGCGAACAATTGTTTTATCAACAACTGTTGAGGGATTCTGAGTGAACAGCATTGTTTTTCAAAGTATCTTATCACTGGTGAGTAGCCTATGCTTCATATTCATCATTGGGTGAGTCAGTGTCACTGGACACACAGTATTTATATATATATATATATATAGTACCAGTCAAAAGTTTGGACATACCTACTCATTCAAGTGTTTTGTCTTGTTTTACTATTTTCTACATTGTAGAATAATAGTGAAGACATCAAAACTATGAAATAACACATATGGAATCACGTAGTAACCAAAAAAGTGTTAAACAAATCTAAATATATTTGAGATTTTAGATTCTTCAAAGTAGCCACCCTTTGCCTTGATGACAGATTTGCACATTCTTGGAATTCTCTCAACCAGCTACACGAGGAATGCTTTTCCAACAGTCTTGAAGGAGTTCCCACATATGCTGAGCACTTGTTGGCTGCTTTTCCAACACTCTGTGGTCCAACTCATCCCAAACCATCTTAATTTGGTCGGGTGATTGTTGAGGCCAGGTCATCTGATGCAGCACGCCATCACTCTCTTTCCTGGTCAAATAGCCCTTACACAGCCTGAAGGTGTGATAGTCTAAATGATAGTCCCACTATGCGCAAACCAGATTGTGTATTGCTGCAGAATGCTGTGGTAGCCATGCTGGTTAAGTGTGCCTTGAATTTTAAATAATTCAGACAGTGTCACCAGCAAAGCACCCCGACACCATCACACCTCCTCCTCCATACTTCAAGGTGGGAACCACACATGTGGAGATCATCCATTCACAAAGACACGGCAGTTGGAACCAACAATCTCAAATTTGGACTCATCAGGCCAAAGGACAGACTTCCACTGGTCTAATATCCATTGCTCATATTTCTTTCTTTGCGACAATCCGACCATGAAGGCCTGATTCACAGTCTCCTCTGAACAGTTGATGTGGAGATGTGTCTGTTACTTGAACTCTGTGAAGTCTTTATTTAGGCTGCAATTTCAGAGGCTGGTAACTCTAATGATCTTATCCTCTACAGCAGAGGTAACCCTGGGTCCTTATGAGAGCCAGTTTCATCATAGCACAAATTTTTCCATATTGACTGACCTTAATGTCTTAAAGTAATGGTGGACTGTCGTTTCTCTTTTCTTACTTGAGCTGTTCTTGCCATAATATGGACTTGGTCTTTTTTCTATATACCACCCCTACCTTGTCACGACACAATTGACTGGCTCAAATGCATTAAGGAAATAAAGTCCCCAAATTAACTTATTTTACAAGATACACCTGTTAATTGAAATGCATTCCAGACGACTACCTCGTGCAGCTGGTTGTGAGAATGCCAAGCGTGTGCAAAGCTGTTATCAAGGCAAATGGTGGATACTTTGAAGAATCTCAAACATATTTGATTTGTTTAACACTTTCTTGGTTACTACATGATTCCATATGTGTTATTTCCTCGTCATGTCTTTACTAAATCCATCAGGGCATTGCATGCATTGTCACGGTCGTCATAACGAGGAGACCAAGGCGCAGCGTGATATGAATACATTCTTCTTTATTAAACGAAGAACACTAAACAAACTAACAAAATAACAAAAACGACCGTGAAGCTATTATACGAGTGCTGACATGCAACTACACATAGACAATTACCCACAAAACCAAGATGGAAAATGGCAACCTAAATAGGATCCCCAATCAGAGACAACGATAAACAGTTGTCTCTGATTGGGAACCAATTCAGGCCACCATAGACCTACATATACCTAGACATACTAAAACCCCATAGATATACAAAAACACCTAGACAATACAAAAACACCTAGACAATACAAAAACTAAACAAACCACACTTGTCACCGGACGCTCTGGACTGGGTACTGTCACCGGACGCTCTGGACTGGGTACTGTCACCGGACGCTCTGGACTGGGTACTGTCACCGGACGCTCTGGACTGGGGACCCGTCGTTGGACCCCTTGACTGGCCCGTCGTTGGAGGCCCCGGACTGTGGCCCGTTGTTGGAGGCCCCGGACTGTGGCCCGTCGTTGGAGGTTCCGGTCTGTGAACTGTCGCCGGACGCTCTGGAATGCCGAGGCGCACTGTATCCCTGGTGTGTGGTGCCGACACTGGTGGTACCAGGCTGGGGACACGCATCTCAGGGCGAGTGCGGGGAGGAGGAACACGGCGTACTGGACCCTAGAGGCGCACTGGAGGCCTGGTGCCAGAACTGGTGGTACTGGGCTGGTGACACGCACCTCGGGGCGAGTACGGAGAGGAGGCACAGGATACACTGGATACTCCCCCGGCTGTGTCCAAGGTCCTGCTCCACCTAATATCTCCTCCCAGGTCCATCTCCCCACTAAGCGCTGTTCCTCCTTTTCACGCTGCTTGGTCCTTGTTTGGTGGGTTATTCTGTCACGTTCGTAATAACAAGGAGACCAAGGCGCAGCGTGATATGAATACATTCTTCCTTATTAAACGAAGAACACTAAACAAAATGAACGTGACGCTATAACACGAGTGCTGACATGCAACTACACATAGACAATAACCCACAAAACCAAAACCTGAATTGGCCTGAATCAGATATAGATATACAAAAACCCTAGACAGGCAAAAACACCTAGACAATATAAAAACTAAACCAACCACCCTTGTCACACCCTGACCTAACCAAAATAATAAAGAAAACAAAGATAACTGAGGTCAGGGTGTGACATGCATATAGGCTTATAGGCCTAG